>NC_136875.1:11265273-11505273 GCF_951799975.1 Gobius niger
ACAATCTTTTCAAACAGAGGCTCGACAAAGACCTCCTGCCAGTGACGGACGAGGCCGAAAAACACGGTACCATTCTGCTGTTTTACTTTAACAAATGGACTAAAATATATCAAGGAATAGCAAATAAAAGGGGGTCTATTTGTAGCTTAGAACAGAGATGATCATTTTCCAGGACAGTTTGGTTATAAAACATGACATTTGTAAAGTATTAGGCAATCTATGGGACTTTTAAACAGGAATACACCATCTCAACCGGCTCTAAACAGTGATCTAAAAATGCACAGTGATTGTTTCCCCCCCTCAAAGCCCATAGTTGCTGTCTAACTGCCTGTGTTGTGTTCAGAGCTGGGAAAAGCAGATAACGGTGAAGTGTTTGACCCGAGTACGCTGGACCCAAACCGGTGCGAGAGCTGCTACGGAGCCGAGACCGACGATCTGAAGTGAGTTAACCCCACAATAGCTGCTGCAAACCCGGACTTACCCAGGACTGGGGTTACAAAGGGGCGGGAAAATCCTGATAAACTTCAATGGGAACTTCAGCTCGGAAATTTGGGGAATTTTCAGATTTTTATTGGTGAATAAACGATTGGTGAACTAATAGCTCTGTTAATTATGTTTTTGACCCTTAAAACATGCATAGAGTGGGCGGGTTCTGTGTGGGCTGCATTAAACCTAAATGATACACTTTTAAAACTATATAATATTGTAAAACTGCACACACTTAATGAATATTTACAAGATGGATACGATCATGAAATGAGTCTGCTCCATTGAGAAAATGCAATCTAATACACTGTCTTCTTTAAACCCTGATGTCAGGCAGCGAAGAAGGGACTTTTCATCCCTGCTGTGAGAGATTTTTCAGTGTATTACTATCAAATCAAATGTTTATGCTTGAGTTTATGTGTGTCTGTAAAGAAGCAGCCTTCAGTTGTGTTCCCATAAATTCTGTGTGGAGTTTGCATGTTCTCCCCGTGTCTGCGTAGGTTTTCCTCCGGCTTCCTGTAACCACTAAAACATGTACATTAGGGTGTATGTGAGCGAGTGTTTGGTGGTGATTGGCCCCTTTGACCACCACCAACCTCTCACTCTCACATACCCCTTACCATCTTACCATCACGGGGTAAATTGTCCCATGTAAAGCGCTCTGTGACCATGTGTGTCAAAGGCGCTATGCAAATAAAGTCCAGTCCTTTCCTTTAAATTCCTGTTAATTCCCTTGGAAAATGTACGTTGAAAATTCCTGGAATTTTGAAACACTTATAAGGACTAAATAACGTAGATTACTGATAGATACTAAACAATGCAGGCCACGAAAGTCCCACGAGAGCTGCAGTTTAAAGCAGTACTAAGTAGCTCTTGCCCCTAGAGGCCATAAGCGCAACTGCAGGTGTCGTAGCAAGTTGGGATTCTTTTACTTATTGTCTTGGAGAGAAAATACTACGCTGACAGAAAAGGCGAAGGGACAGAGGGTTATTGTACATCCAATTATACAATGGAAATATTATAATTTTTTCACTCAAACCTGGCTGTAAATACTGTTTAAAGTGACATTAGCTTTGCCTGTTAGCATGTTAGCTTCTTCTTTGTGATTCTGTTAGTGTGTATTGGTGACTCCGGTCAAGTTGCAAACATGGTTTTCTGGCCAGAGACACCAGGGGAGATGAAAGACCCTCCAATCATCCCATAAACCCACAGGGACTACGAAAAGGATTTATTAAGTTAAACACGTTGCGTAGTACTGCTTTAAGAGATGACCCCAGTTGTCCTTGTTTACACCGTCGCCACTTCCTGAAATCCATTTCATTTTTTTTCTTTCAAAAAAACAGTGTTAATTTCGTTGACAAAAATATTTAGTCTTAATTTTAGTCAAAGTGATATTTTTGACGACTAAAATTGGACTAAAACTAAATTAAAACTTTCTCATGAGACTAAAACTATGACTAAAATGTCCAGATATTATAGTCAGTAAAATAAGACCAAAAAAAAATGAAAAGAAGAGACAAAAATCATCCAAACTTGTATTGACCGTCTGAAAGAGCCTCAGATCATTTAAATTCACTGCCAAATGAACAGGTTTGTGCTTTATTCATGTGGAAACAGTTCCATGAAGTCGAGGACCACGATTAAATATGATTATAATGAATATTATAAATATAAGTCGACTAAATTAGTCTTCATTTTAGTCGACTAAAACTAGACTAAAATTGAAAAGTTTTTTTTGACTAAATCTTGACTAAAATTAAATTAAATTTTAGTGAAAAGACGAAAACTAAAATAAAACATGTTGTCAAAATTAACACTGCAAATAACAATATTATGGATTAAATTTGACTTGCAGCATCCCGTAAACACCCCCTGCACAATGAAGACTTCACTTGTCCACACGTTATAGTGCCTGGTACAGTTGATTAATGGTCTGTAATTTCCTCCAGATGCTGTAACACGTGTGATGACGTGCGGGAGGCGTACCGGAGGCGCGGCTGGGCCTTTAAAAACGCAGACACCATCGAACAGTGCAAACGAGAGGGCTTCAGTCAGAAGATGCAGGAGCAGAAGAACGAAGGCTGCCAGGTCTACGGCTTCCTGGAGGTCAACAAGGTATGATCTCAGCACGTGTTCATCCTAAACCTGCAGGCAGTGTTACTTTGTGTTTCTCTCAGACCAGTCTTCATTTACACAGCTTTGAATATTCCGGTTTAATCCAGCTGTTTCTTCTTCTATGGTTCCAGTGTTTTGTTGTACTTCCTGACGACTTTTGAATACTTTTTAAAATGCGAAACCATATTTTTAAAGCCATAATCCAATGATATATCGGTTCTGAGCCGTTCTGCTCAAAGTGTGTTTTTCAGGTCGTGGTGAAGCTGTAAACCTGTTTATTTTACATTATATCATAACATTTTATTTGTTTATTCATTTCAAAATTAATCGAAATGGTTCATTCTCTGGTTCATTAAGGTTAAGGTTGTACTCTATTAATCCCCGTAGGGAAATTAATTCTCTGCATTTGACCCATCCTCAATGCTGCTGGGGCGACCTGTAGGAACAGTGAGCTGCCAGCGTGGGCCGGCGCTCGGGGACCCATCTCCATGATGTGCAGCCAGCCTGGTGGTCAGAAACACCAGGCTGGAGGATTCCCCCTTTTGTACATGTTTTTAGTGGTGGGGGAAACCGGAGTACCCGGAGGAAACCTACGCAGACACGGGGAGAACATGCAAACTCCACACAGAAAGGCCCCGTCCCTGGTGGGAATCCAACCGGGACCTTCTAGCTGTGAATTACGAGTGCTAACCGCTGTACTACCGTGCTGTGGAGCGAGGGGGCGGAGATTAAGGGGTGGAAGCGCAGGGAGGGAGTCTGGTGTATGAAACTGTTCTTCAGTCGATTGGGCCTGGCCCGTGGATTCCGCAGTCTCCTGAAGGCATGTCCTTGAAGAGACTGTGATGGGTGCCTACTACGGTGCGTAGTAGTGATGTGCGGGTCGACCCGAAACCCGCGGTCAACCAGCGGATTCGGTCGGGTCGGGTACCTCAAAATTACGGCAAACTTCGGGTGCGGGTGGGTCGGGTTAAAAAGTGCACTTTTATCCCCTTATATTGTTGGCTTACTACAGTGCATTCTTATCCATAAATGTCACACAAAGCCGGATGTATTTTGTTGAATGTTTTGTTTCATGGGGTAAACGTATCATTATGTTATGTTTAGATGTCCCCTGGCCTATCACATCTGTATGACTCACCGCTACAAATGCGTCACAATAGCCGTTACCCAAGCACATAATGACACGTGTGATGAAAGTAAAGCATCAACAAGAGGCAAGGTGAAACTAAAATCAAAGACACAGCATCTTACTGACCTGAGGAGGGCAACTTCGTAGCGTCAAGTTAAAGCTGCTCCACTTTAGTCCAAACTCTGTTTACTTGACAGAAAGACTTGTCCAAGCCTCATGATAGTTTCTGCTTCTCGTTTCCTGAAAGGTCCATTCGCGATTTCAAAGGTTCCTCAGCGGTGCAGTAGCAAAACAAATCATCAATTCTAATTCTCCTGTAAACTCGCGGTCACGTGGCGCGCTCGCGTTTGAGTGATATCCAGCTGCAGCGTGACTCATGCAGCAGTTTTTTAATGTACGCGGGTCGGGTCGGGTCGCGTCGGGAAACTGAGAGCCTTTTCTCCGGGTCGGGTGGGTCGGGTTTAAATTACGGCGGGTCGGGTTGGTGCGGGTCAGAAAAAAAGCCGAACCGTGCATCTCTAGTGCGTAGGGTCCCTGGTGATTCAGACGGGTGAGGCGGGTTGAATCCATGTCCTTACTTACTGCTCTGCACATTTTCTTAAAGAGCTTCACGATGTCGTCACAGAAATGGTTTTCACTTCACAGACTGTCAAACCACCTCATGGACGACCTGATGAGACTGATTTCAATTCTTCCTTTCGAAAGAATTTACAATATAAAACATATTTCACTCTAATTTTTAACTCTGGTTTTGTTTTCAGGTGGCAGGAAATTTCCACTTTGCTCCAGGGAAGAGTTTCCAGCAGTCACATGTTCACGGTAAGACTCAGTTTGAAACTATAGTGAGAAACTCCACACATTCACTAACACTGGCTCATGTAAACATCATCCACTCACGGGTTTGTATTTCATCGGTGCATTTTAGGACGGGCACTGTCTGACTAAATAAACATCACCACCTGGGTTTGACTTATCACAGTTGGTGAAAAATGAATACATCACTGGATAAATGCGATCCAAACCAATATCAGGGCATGTCACCTTTTCTTTGGTCAGTCAGTGCAAAGCTGAGCACACACTACACGATTTTTTTTTGCCTGATTTTGCGATACTTTTCAGTCATGACGAGTTAAAGGCAGTCATAGAGAGTCGTGTCTCATCGTGAGGGGGGTCAACGACTGTACTTGCGTTTGAATCGTGTTATGATTACCTAAACCTCAGCCCCGATTCTGGACGCACAGGAAAAGGATCTTAATTGTGAAAAGAGCCGGACCTGATTTCAGTCAATTTTACCCTGAACTCCCACGAACAAACTCAAGAATCAGCCCAACAGCGGAGCAGGCCACACAAGTGAAAGCTTTTTGCACTAAAGTCAAAGCTAATTGCACTAAAAATGTTGCAGCCTCTTTTTTATTAAAGAGGGGGTATTATGCTTTTTTCAGCCACATAGCACCAGTCTATAGCACACTACAATGATGACGAAACCTTCTGTTGGTCTGTCAATGCAGTAAATTAGAATAACTGCCTTGTATAAAATTGCTATTTCAAAATGGCGTTAGCAAATGACTTGAAATAGGCCTCTGTCTCTTTAAGAACCTCTGACCCTTTGCGACACGCCCCCTCCACACGCTGTCTGTGGCATCACAACAACACTGCGCTTGTCTCAACAGTATTGAAACTACGATCGGTGCATTTTAATTTTTATTGTTGGAAAGGAGCTACTGTTTATCACTTTGTGAACGATGGCCACACAGGATATTATTTGGAAACGAACCTTCCACACCGGACGCTTGGAAGGGGCTCTTGCCTGAAAAATAACTGCTGTTTGGAGGCTATCTCTTTGCATCTGCCATGCCCTATGGATCTCTAACTATACCCCCATGGACGACACCAGGATCTGCAGGAGCCCATACGATTCAAAGACGGACATTATCTGTGCAGGTGGACAGTGGTTTTTCGAGGTTACCCATTAGCTTGTTATAATCGACTACAGCTCATTGTTGATGAAAAGTCTGTAATAAACCACAAATGTGTAAAGCCAGGCTCATTGTGTGATCATCGTAAGGCTGCTTCGAGTAGTTGCCGGCTTTATTGACGTTATTTGTGCATAATATGCTGCCTGTTTTCAATGAATGTTGTGAAGGTGAAGGTTGTTAGCTTGTCGCGGCTAATAGTGCCTTAGCTCCGGGAGAAAACCACTCGGCTACGACTCACTGTAGATGAAATGTGAGCAATAAACTACGAAATCAACAAGCCCGGCTCAGTGTGTGATCATCATAAAGGCTGCTTCAAGCAGTTGCCTGTTTTAGTGACGTTTTCAATGCATAATATGCTGCTTCTATTCAGTGAATTTTCCCGTTAGCTTATCGCGGCTAGCTTGTTAGCTCCGGGAGAAAACCACTCGGCTACGACTCACTGTAGATGAAATGTGAGCAATAAACTACGAAATCAACAAGCCAGGCTCAGTGTGTGATCATCATAAAGGCTGCTTCAAGCAGTTGCCTGTTTTAGTGACGTTTTCAATGCATAATATGCTTGTATTCAGTGAATTTTCCCGTTAGCTTGTCGCGGCTAGCTTGTTAGCTCCGGGAGAAAACCACTCGGCTATGACCCATTGTAGATGAAATGTGAGCAATAAACTTCCAAATCAACAAGCCTGGCTCCGTGTGAGATCATTGTTAAACGGTTCTTTATGTGTGTGGTGGTTTTATTGACTTTATTTGTGCATATTTTTCGTTTTCACGTGATGACTCGAGGTTTAGCTTAGCATTAGCTTTCTCCGGAGGCTCTGTGCATCATCAAGGCCCAGCGCAGAACCAGCCGCTGAAATAAGCGTTCTTGTCACCGGTTTGAATCCTGGGTGTTTCGGTAACAGAAACACTGATGTGTGTCTTTGTAAAAGTCTGCTGTGGCTCCGGTTCACAACACATGGAGCTAATCCTCCATGATGACTCTGTTTACGTCTTAGGGCTAGACACTGCGGGGAGGGGGTTCTGCTGAAGAGCAGTGGTTGGTTACTCGGCTGGTGACGAAAGGTCGGAGGCGTATCCTGGAGGTCGAGGGCGTTTCCTAAAGGAATCAGGCGTTTTATCCCTAAAATGGCCGCCATCAGAGTTTCTACAGATTACTCGAAAATACGTGAATGTGCCCAGGCAACACTTCAGGCATGGTTTTAATGAGGGAATGACTTAATAACATGATGTAAAGCTTGAAAAAGTCGATTTTGCATAATAGGCCCCCTTTAAGATTTTATTAAAAAAAACTGCCTTTCATTGCTCGAGTCTTAGAGATTGTGATGTGTTTTCTGGCCAGCGTTATTAAGATTTCACGTTAAAAGGGCCCTCCTGGAACCGCCACCTTAACGTGGTGGAGGGGTTTGAGCGCCCGCATGATCCTGGAGGTCTGTTGTCGAGGACTTCGTGCCCCTGGTAGGGTCTCCCATGACAAACTGGTCCTATAGGTGACGGGTCAGACAAAGAGCGGTTCAGAGGCCCCTTATGAGAGACCAACAGGCCCGGTTAGAACCATGAGGCCGTCCTTCTGTGGACCCACCACCTGCAGGAGGAGCCATAAGGGGCTGGTGCAATGTGAACGACCCGGCAACGGACAAGTGGAAGAAGATGGATGGATGGACGTTAAAAGGGGCGGCACGGCAGCGCCTCTGCTTCACAGCTAGAAGGTCCCAGGTTGGATTCCCACCTGGACGAGGCCTTTCTTTCCCCCTGTCTGTGTAGGTTTCCTCCGGTTTCCCCAACCACTAAAAACATGCACAATCGTTGAATCCTCCAGCCAGGTGATTCTGACCACCAGCCTGGCTCCACATCATGGAGATGGGTCCCCGGGCGCGGCACTTCCTTATGGGGACAATAAAGTATACAAACAAACAAACAAGAGCGAGTGTCTTGAACGGATCTTTGCACAGAACGGATCCCAAAGAAAAAGAAAAGGGCTACGCTACTTTTCTGTCATAACAGCAGCACAAACAACTAAGTAATGTCCTCCACCCCACAAAAACCACACCATACAGCATAATATTTTATCATCAAAAGTTCACAAGAAACACCTTTTCCAGCTACATTATTTTAGTTTCACCGACTTTTAATTAATAAACTAGTTCACTTGAACCTGCGCCACTGAACTGTGTTGTGCCGATAGTGATCACATGACCCTGTTGACCAATCCGGACACAGATTCAGTCGTGTCGTGTGGACTCCGCCATTCATTAAATCATTTGAGAATGACAAAATCGTGTAGGCTGTGCTCAGCTTTAGTTACGTTTGTTTTTCCTTCCATTCCCATTATTCTTTTTTCACCCACCAAAAATGTATTTCTCACTGGCTTCATTCATTTCTGTTGCATGTTTTTACTTGTGGTATGAAGGAAATTAACAGCAGCACCAATTCAGGTTTTTCACATGATTCTTTTCGAGCGTCAGGGTTGCCAGGCGTCTGAAGCAGTAAATACAAATGACTCGTTGGTCTTAATGAAGTCTTGGAAAAATCTTTGGCAATAGATCAAGTTCAGTAAGATGTTTGTATTTTATCTTCTTGCTGTTTTGACATTGTAGATAGAAAAGGAGAGGATGAAAAAAGACATGTCTCTAAAGCGTGAGGGTCAGGTGTTCATGCGGGTGAGGCGAACACAGCTCAGCATGTGTGCAGTTAACAAGAGGACCCTGTCGTTTTCCGGACTATACGTCGCTCCGGAGTATAAGACGCACTGGTCAAACATTGCCTAATGAAGAAAAAACAACAGGCTGAGTAGGCGTACGGTTTGCTAACGTAACACATTGATGGCATGAAGAACATACCAAACTCTCGAAAACTCAAATCAATCGCCTTGGCAACTCCCTGGCATGGAGATGTAACTGCACTGTTGACCAGCCTCTCCCAACAGCATGTTTTAAGCTCTCATCTGCGAACTCGTTCCTCTCGCTGTGGCCATCTAGCTTTTAGCCCGTGATTAGCTTGTTTTGTTTCCTTCATTGCATTAACCTCCGCTCTCTCGCTCACTCCAAACTTTCTTTCTGCTGCTCGATTAGCCTGCAGTGCCCTCTAGCGGCATGTGAAAGTATTACTTGAATTTAAAAAAGGGGGAAAAATCTCATATTTGTCGCTCCGCACCCCTCGCCAAACTATGAAAAAAAGTGCAACTTGTAGTCCGGAAAACACGGTAGGTGGAAAAGCGCTATACAAGTTGAGACCATGTACTATAATGTGCACATGCACAAGAAAGCACGGCTTTAAACGCATGAAATGTCAATGATGAATATCTAACGTCCTTCGCCGCGTCCTGTCCACTCCCTGCTCACATAAGGAAGTGTGAATGTAATTCTTTTCATTGTATTTTCTGTAGGATTTAAAGCAGAACTAAGTAACTCTTGCCCCTAGAGGCCATAAGCGCCACTGCAGGTGTCGTAGCATGTTACGTTTTTTTACTCATTAATTGTCCGTGAGAGTAAATACTACGCTGACAGAAAAGACAAAGGGACAGAGGGATATTGTACATCCAATTACACAATGGAGATATTTTTTTCACTCAAACTTGGCTGTAAATACTGTTTAAGTGGCGCTAGCCCGCAGTTAGCTTTGCCTGTTAGCCTGTTAGCTTCTTCTTCGTGATTCTGTTAGTGTGTAGTGGTGCCTCTACTTCGATGGCAGGAACGTTGCAATTGTGGTTTTCTGGCCAGAGACACCAGGGGGAGATGAAAGACCCTCCAATCATCCCATAAACACTTGTATTACCCCCAGAGGGACTACGGAAAGAATTCATTAAGGTAAACAAGTTACTTAGTACTGCTTTAACAACGCAATCAAACATTTCCTCATCTGTCCCCACTTCTCCACGTGTGTCGCCTTCTCCCCTTGACTTCAGTCTTTGCGTAGAGCGTAAGACATGGTCAGAGCTGATGTGGAGATGCGCAAAGTTCCAAGCCGAGTAGGAGTTTTATAAATCCCACATTTGGCGTCAGCAACCTTTACACATGAGGACACCCCGTTTCTCTTACATACAGAAAACGCTGAAATTGCCTTTGGTTTGAGGTTGTCCTTCAAAATATTAATTCAGGCCATTATTACATTAACAAAACCAGTGTGTTTTTCTATTGTCATCAAGTCAGTCACGGCACTAATTCTCAAACTCCACAATAAATTAATGTATGAAATGCCTGCAGTTAATTTCCTTCTGTGATTTCCGTTTTTGTAATGTTTTTACAGCAGAAACAAGAGACAAGACTCACTTCTGCTAAGGATATCTATTCGGGGGCTGCACATTGCCCCCCAGTTTGAGTTCATTCTAACAGTGTTTGTTGTTGCTGGTTGATTAAAGTGGCTCTTCTCTCTCCTTTCTGCAGTGCACGCTGTGGAAAGTAAGTCCTTTTCTTTGCAGATTTTGATCCCGTTTATCACTTTTGTTTCCCCGATGGGGTTTTTTACGGGTCGCCCTTGAAACATGTTTGCCTGGCCAGCCTCTTAAGCTCTTTTTTTTTTTTTTTTAAAGCAGAATACCTTTTGTTTAAGACTTGTTTTGTGATTCTAGAACTTTTTACTCCAATTTTTCTGATTAATAATAATGCAAAGCTCACACATCTATTGCAGAACGTTATGATGGAGGAGCAGCTTTTTAAGTCTGTAATAGAAGACTTTTTGTTGGTTTTAAAAGATCGTGTTCTACCAGCCATTAAAACCATGTAGATTCTCAGTCGTCCAGCGGGTTAAGCCAGTCTTCCAACATTAAAACAAAGTAACTGGCTGCTGATTAAACATGCATCAGCTCAATAGTAGTCTTGCTGGCCAGGTTCCACGACTGCCACCTCTTTACAGCCCTGATGAAATGAATGACTCCCCCTCCCATTTGATCATGTCTTCAATATAAATCTTCCAAGCCTGTTGTTTTTGGTAAACAGTTTCATCCAGTTTTTATCTATTCATTTTTTCGTCTGATGTTTTCCTTTGTCTGTTGCAGTTCACGACCTTCAGAGTTTTGGCCTGGACAATGTAAGTGCATCTGGAAATCATGAACGTCACTCTTCAAACCTAAAGTGAAGCCCGTGCATGTTATATTGACTGTTGTACCTCAATATTGGAGCCTTTAAAGCAGCACTAAGTAACTTGTTAACTGTAATAAATCCTTTCCGTAGTCCCTCTGGGGGTAATATAAGTGTTAATGGAATGATTGGAGGGTCTTTCATCTCCCCCCGGTGTCTCTGGCCAGAAAACCACAATTGCAACTTTCCTGCCATCGAAGTAGAGACCAATACACTCTAATGGAGTCACGAAGAAGCTAACATGCTAGCAGGCAAAGCTAACTGTGGGCTAGCACCACTTAAACAGTATTTACAGCCACGTTTGAGTGAAAAAAATAATATTTCCATTGTGTAATTGGGTGTACAATATCCCTCTCTCCCTTGTCTTTTCTGTCAGTGTAGTATTTACTCTCACGGACAATTAATGAGTAAAAAAAATCGCTTGCTACGACACCTGCAGTTGCGCTTATGGCCTCTAGGGGCAAGAGTTACTTAGTACTGCTTTACACCAGCGTAAAATTGAAATTCCTAATCGCTAAAGTATTAGATCAGGGGTGTCAAACATACGACCCAGATTATTTAATCCGGCCCCTGTAGAGCATAAATTCCAGAGTATGTACAAAAAAAGAAGTAAGTCTCGAGCCCATTCCTGTGCGGAGTTCTGAATTTTTAAAGAATAACCCGAATGCTCATTCTAGCTAATAGGGGGCAGGGCTCAAGACTAACTTTTATTTTAGTAGCGCTGGTGCTACCAACTTTTTCATTTGGTCGCACAGACAATATTTTGGTCGCATAGACTCCAGACACAATATCAAAATTCACCATTTTAATAAATTAGCACAAGGACAATTCTAAACATGTTCGATGTAACTTATAATTGATCCTAACAATGATTAAAATAGTGTTAAAACTTTTTGAAATTGAGTTTTTCATATTAATAATAGTGATTTTATATAGTTTTATATATATTTTTGCATTGTTCTGCTTAAATTTTGTGTTTTCAATCCATTATTATTCATCTTCCTTGGCAATTGCTTGTCTCTTTCTTTCCAAATCTGCAATATCACTGTCACTTGCAGGATATTCACTTATAAAATTATGTATTACTGCCAATTAAGACCGTATTAATCACAGGCAAAAAGCACCTGTTTAAGCCTAAAGCCTAAATAAAATACAGGAGCTGAATCTGCTGTGGCTGAGGGAGGGCGGGTCATAACAGCAGCTGTTAGCTCTCCGTTAGCTTCACGTTAGCTCTCCGTTAGCTTCACGTTCGCTCTTCGTCAGCTTTACAGTTTTTCTCTTTTTTATATGCGGCTGCGACCCAAAATGAGTTTGACACTCCTGTATTAGATGGACTGTGAGAATTTCGTATGCCATGAATACTTGGTACTAGGTTTAATTAAACGATTAATCGATTTGTGTTTGACTGCATGAACTGTTTATTTCAATCGGCAATAACTTCAGAACTAAATTAGAAACACTGCGTCTTCCTTTCGAGTGCTGGCTCACCCCACTAGCTGTTTTTGCCTAATGTTTACCCCCGTTTTTTTAACTTAATATTTTCCCTATTTCCACCATTTAACACAAAATTTCCTCAATTTCTCCCATTTTTCGTACTTTGACATTGGAGATGGACCCGATATTATAAATGTAATTGTCCCGGTATCCTCTCCCATCCCTCCCTCCCTCCAACAGATGTTTTCCATCTAACCAAGCAATATTTTCAACACCATTAAAACCTGTCATACTTTTAAGGAATTGACCTTGTTTTATGCCACAACAAAAGCTGGCTGTTGCTTCTTTCTGTTATGGTTTATTGTTTAAAGATACCATATATTCTAAAAGGAATTGTGAGCTTCAGAAGGAAATAGGCTCATCTTGTTAAAATGTTTACCAGAGGATTCCCAGCTTGTAACTCCTTAATTTCCATCTTCCTTCCTCAGATAAACATGACCCATAATATCAGACACCTGTCGTTTGGTAAAGACTACCCAGGCATCGTCAACCCTCTGGACGGCACCAACGTGACCGCGCCACAAGGTACGAGGCTCACACAACCGTTCAAACCACAAACCTCTTTCACATTTGTGCATTTATTGACAAAACTAGAGAGAGACAGACAGCGGACAGACGTCTTCCTGATGTGGCGTTTGGTAAAGTCCCGTAGGTTTGTGGCGATTCCGTAAATAAAGGGGGTAAATCAGAAGGGGGGGGGGGGGGGGGGGTGACTGTTGGTCCTCAGCAGCGGATGCCCATTCCAATGGCCATAAATGTCCCAAAAGTGCCCCCGCTCTGCATCATCGTCTTCCCCACTCCGCCCATCAGCTCCCGACCTCGCATCCCGATCCTAAAGGGGAAAATATGAGTTAACAGGAGGGATGGTAGATTTTTTATTCTTCTCCTTTTTAGCTCACAATAGATCACTGCAAATTTGAATCAAAATAAATGACTGAAAAGTAAAGTCTAAGCAGCACAAAACATTAAAAAAAATGATCACGAGCAGTACCTGAGACACGAGAAGGTTCCGAACATGGCTCCCGCCGCCATCCCAACCGCGAAGCCCATCATGAAGCCCATCTTCACCCGGTCGAAACACGAGGGCTGGGTCTGTCCGTACGGCCCGACCGCCACCGGCATCTGCGGAGAGACAACGCATTAGTATGAGAGCACATAAGTACTGTTTGCTTTAATGCAGCCGGTGATTTACAAAGTAGTAGCAATACAGTACGGCTTCGAAAGCATTGAAAGCAGATAACAAAATACAAATATGTTTAGAGACCAAGTTTTGATGCCTGTTGGGTCAGCATGAATTATTTTATGGCATTGTTAAAGGTTCTATATGACAAATATTTTAGTATAGGCATAAAAAAGTATTGCTCTGTTATCTGTATCGTAATCCAACTATCATAGGTACCAGTTTTGCACAATCTGCCTTGAGCCACGTACATTTCAGCCTAAACAGCAGTTTTATGTGCAGCCATTGCAGTTTGATAATTATGACTATGGTAGGGCTGCCACAATACTTACTATATCGACTTATCGTTCAATAAATAACAGAGAAACAATATATATTTGGGCTCGATATTTGTCTTTACATTTATTAGCATACATTTTCTTCTGCTTTATCCGGGGCAACAGTCTCAGCAGAGAGTATTAGCATATCTCCCCTATTTTTTCTGAGTAAAGCTTTGTTTAAAAGGGACTATATGGAGTTTAAAATGTTAAAATTCAGTATTTTCCTCCCCCTACATGTTCCAGCCATGTCCTAAGGTGTAGAATGAGCTCAGACCTGTTCACAACTGCCTCTAAAATCCTGCACTGTCACTTAAACAGTTGTTACGTCAGGTCCAAATTGCCGTCATGCACGAGCTTAATATGACCTGAGGTGGCAGTAGTGAGTATAAAATGGCCAATTTGCATCTAGTCCCTTTAACTGAAGCAAATTGAGTTACATTATATTCATGTTTATTGCAGCTCGTGTGGTGTTTTAGGATATGATTATGCATTTAAAGAACAAAGGTTTACTGTCATTTTTATGCTTTAGAGTTGACAGTATCAAGTAGAGTCAATAAAATCTTTTAGCGCAATACTTTCCTACTTCAATATATCGATCTTCAAATTTGTTGACAGGCCCAGTTGATGGAGTTTAATGTTGCCGTTTTAACAAATTATTGGCCAAAACTAGTGCATTATTGTAAAGATTTCGGGAATGTGACGTCATATCGCTAAGCATTATGGGATTAGCAGCAATTATAAATTTTAAAAGATTTTAAAAGTTAAAATACTGGAGTTATTGTTCACATTAAAACACTTGGACACCACAGTGAGTTAGATGTATTTACCAGGCCATTTTCTCCACTTTTTATACTGTTTATAGCTAATGTTAGTCAATGGAAATGCATGCTAACAGCTGCAAAGATGGCGGATCTCCATGGCAACTGTGGAATTTCCCGAACTCTATTAATTGGCAAAGGCTCATGTTTTAATGTGCCTGTTCTCTCCCACTTGTGGACATTGTGTACTCCACACGTTTTCCTTATGCTCTTCCCAGCTTTATTGCAGTATTTTATGTGTATTATTTATCTCCCATCTTACTGTTTGCAGTGGACAAACAGTCACGCGCTTGCGTAACCATCGTACGTAATAAAGTAATTTAATCGATAAACGTGCGACCCCTATTAGGCTAACGTTTGAAACAAATTTAGACTTTTGGCGGCTAAAATCATCAACCTATTCAATCCTACCCTTTGTCAGTGGTCACACGTGTAATAAAATGTTATGCTGAGCCGTGTGAAACAAATCACGAGACACAAAATTGGTCTGGAAAGTTGGGTTAGCCTAGCATGCTAACTAGCCGTTAACGTCACGTATGGCCTTGACGGGGGGAAAACAGGCGCACGTTTCACCTTCAAATCGGGCGTTTCTATCAAACCGTGACTGAAAACGTGGTGCAAATGCGGCTTACCGTGACGCTTGAGGTTTGCTAAGCGCGTCCTGGCAGTTCCGAGCTGAATATTTGGGTGGTTCGTCTGCGGAGTCGTGTTTAAATGCCGTTTAGCTGCGAGTCATAACACAGGAAGTGGAAGAGCGCAGAGGAGGCAGAGCTGAAGGGAAAGAAAATGGCTGCCCCTTGTGGTTAAACTTAGAATTACAATTGCCCCATTAAGCCATTGATGTCCTGTGATATATTTTATAAAGCCTATAGAATTAAAGCTGTGATGCTACAAGTAAATTATGTGTTTAACCGCTTAACCCCCGCCTTAACCGAGGGCATTTTCTCCAGTTCATTTTTACCCAAATCTTAAAGTTTACAGCCTATAGGCCAGTGTAATGTCTCATTTGAAAGACCTATAAAACTAATCTAGAAGAATCTTTTTCCTCACACTGTTGCTGTGTTGTCGTCACTTTTTTGACATTTTGTTTCATACATTTTTGTCACTTTCCCGTCATTCTTTTGTATTTTTTCATCACTTTTTGTCACTTTTTTTGTCACTTCTTCATGACTTTTTCCGCACTTTTTCGTTACTGTTTAACCTCTTAACTCCCACCTGAACATGTTTTCTCCCTCCAAATTCTCCAAATCTAAAAGCTTCTTCAAAACAGAGGCAAAAAACGAGAAGAAAATGAGGATGTAAACACAACAAAAAAGGGCTAAAAAGTGACAAAAATTACAAAAACTCAACAAAAAAGTGACAAAAATCCAGCAAAAAAAAAGACAAAAATCCAGCAAAAAATGACAAAAATCCAGCAAAAAAAGAGACAAAAATCCAGCAAAAAAAGACAAAAATCCAGCAAAAAAAAGACAAAGATCCAGCAAAAAAAATGACAAAAATCCAGCAAAAAAATGACAAAAATCCAGCAGAAAAATGACAAAAATCCAGTAGAAAAAAGACAAAAATCCAGCAGAAAAGTAATAAAAACGTGACAAAAACACATAAGGGAAATTAAAAGTGACGACAATGGCAAAGCGGAGAGAATGCATTTGGTTTTGGCGGGTGGTAAGAGGTTAATAACTTTTTTTGTCACTTCTTCGTGTCTTTCTTGTCAGTTTTTCGTCACTTCATCACTTTTTCGTCACTTTTTTGTCCTTTTTCTGTCACTTTTTCGTCTTCTCTTCTTCACCTTCTCGTCACTTTCTCGTCACTTCTTCGTCACTTCTTCGTCACTATTCCATCACTTTTGTTACTTTTTAATCGTTGAACTGGGGAAAATGTGCTCGGTTCCGGTGGGAGTTGAGAGGCTCATATTTTGCCGGTGTTTTGCTTCTGTACGTCACTTTTATTGTATGTTCTCTTTTCCCTCCTCAGCCTCGATGATGTACCAGTATTTTGTAAAAATAGTTCCTACAATCTACGTCAAAACAGACGGAGAGGTGAGACCAGTTTTTCTATCAATGTTACATCACCAGACATTTCTATTTTCTTTTGCATTTACTTACATTACTTTTTTGCATTTGTTGCAGGTGGTAAAATCAAACCAGTTCTCCGTCACTCGTCATGAAAAAGTCGCTAATGGTCTAATCGGGGACCAGGGACTTCCGGGAGTCTTTGTTTTATACGAGCTGTCTCCGATGATGGTCAAATTCACAGAGAAACAAAGGTACCGTGTTGGATTCTGGAAAACCTTTGGCACATCTTTGTTTGAGTATGAAACGACAGAATGCTGTTTCTTGCCTTTCTGAAAATGTGTTTTTTGTGTCCAGATCGTTGACACATTTTCTAACAGGAGTTTGTGCCATAATCGGAGGAGTTTTTACAGGTCAGTACCATGTATTGTCTCCAAAGAAAACTACGATTATAGTGAGTTAGAAGCGACCAAGCTCTTCCACGTTTTCCATATTTAAATACGGTTACATGACACGTTCCAAGTATAGTTACACAAAGTTAAACATGTCGATTTTCTAAGTGGATAAAAAGTGGTACTATATTGCAAGGCGTAGTAACTCAAAATGCTCCTAAGATATTACTACGCCTTACAACATAGTTCCCCTTTTTGTTTAATTTTGTGTAGCTACTCATGTTACCGTATTTAAACAGGGAAAACATTAGTGATGGGCGAGTGAAGCCTTGTAACACTTTGAGGCTTTCCTAGCAAAAAAAGTGTCGTCTCTGAGCCGCTTCATTCTGTTTGAACACTGACCTCTTGTGGACAAACTTTATTATTGCGACTTCTCATAAACAGAAACTCTCCCAAGCACCAACACAATCATGTGTGCAAGAGAAGTTTCTAACAGATGTGTGGCAGTTTTATTATTTGCAGCCTGATATTGATGTTTGAATCAAATCAATTAAATCAAATTGATCAAATCCTAAAAAAAAAAAACAGCAGCGCACACTCAAGTAGCCGATGTCCAATTTTTAATCAAGGATAACGTTTCTTCATAGCCTTCATCAGATCATTCTTTTTTCGTCTTTGAACCACAGTGTATGTGGAGTGGACCAGCCCAGGTGGCTTAGATCTTCTCCAAAGAGTGGGTGGTGCCCATCAATCAGGAAGCCACACCCAGTGCAGAACAGCCAATGTTTCCATTCTCTCGAATGATCAAATCAATCATAGGCCGATAAATAAGTCATTTTCTTTGTAACGTGGGTCTGTGGGCGGAGCTCCAGTGGGCGGGGCCTCAGTCACCTGCAGCTCTGCTGCTCAAAGGCAGGTCATCAATGGGGATCTTTTTATTTCATTCAGTCAGGGCTCATTTTGACACTATTTGCTGTAGATGGAGCTCCTTACGTTTCCCTCGCCTAATCAGCTCCACGCCTCCTTTTGTATCTGTTCAAAAGCAGGACATTGTAAAGAATAAGAAAATATGTAACACATAAAATGTATTCTGTCCCACAGCCACTTTCTCCACATGTATATGGTTAAATGGGAAATGGGTGAAATACAGCACATTTATTTATCAGTAATGATTTACATCACTATATGAGGGGAACATCCGTTGTTTATGCCTCGCTGCTAAAGGCATCTCAGTGAGACGCTCTGAGCCGATGACCTGCTTTAAGTCACGATACACACCTCACAGAATGAAGCAGTTTTCGAGACGGTCACGTGACCAGATGTTACTGAAAGAGGCTCCGTGTTTCCAAGCATCTGCTTCAGGAAGAGCTCTGGAGTGCTGAGTTTTTGGCCATCACTAGAAAACAGAAAGAGCTTGGTCAAAATAGTGACAAAACAAAATAAGCGTCAAAAAAGCAATGAAAAGTACAACAGAAAAGTGGCAAAACTTGACAAAGAAACAACCACAAAAGAGCAACACAAATGAGACCAAAAAGTGCATAAAAAGGTGTCAAAAACAAAAAAGTAACAACAAAAAAAGCATTGAAAAAGGTCTGTGTTGGAGCTATTTTGTACTCCAGCCTAACTTCTTTTCTTTCCTGGTAAAGTTAGTTTGCTTTATATTGTATATATGCTTATTATGTCTTGTTTGTTTATTGGTCACTGGTGCTTACGTTCATTTACACAAGTGGGTGAAGGTGGGAGGGACCGAGGGGCATATGGTTATTACCAGCGACAGAGAGGCAGCAGAATGTCTGTGAAATGAGGCTGGCCTTTAGGCTGTGAGCTCCAGTCGAGAAGCTTTTAGTTTTGGGGAAAGTCAAACTGGAGAAAACGTACTTGGGTAAATGCGAGGGGTTGGAGGCTTAAACACACAAAGTTGTGGTTTGGGCTTAAATCAAAAACTAAATAAATCTGTTTCTTTTTGTCTGTGCAGTCGCCGGTCTGATCGACTCCCTCATCTACCACTCGGCGCGGGCCATTCAGAAGAAGATAGAGCTCGGCAAAGCCTCGTAACACACGACCACGGACGGTGCAACGCCAGCCACGCACTGCAGGACAGACTTGTGGACTTTACCGGACGACGGAGAGGAGGGGGGGCGCGGGAGCGGGAGGGAGTTCCCTGTCCCCAAAGTAAACACTGGACACTTGCCTCTGTCCCCGAGAGCCACATCCGTCCCGTTTCAACACAGCGTACCGTAAAGCCTGGATTAGCGGAGCACTCCCCCCACAAGGCGGCAAAACTCTGCAGCGCAATGTGATTCAGGCGATTGTTTTATGTCATTACACTAAATCGGATTCGAATCGGGTTTTTTGATTCCACTACAAAGTTCCACAGGCTCAATCTAACTCTATTCAATTCAAGCAAGCGAATCCAACTTAACTACGGGTCACAGGGGATGAAAAATGAGCACCGTCTTTTCTGAATTGAAAGGCACCTTCATTATTTTCCACTGTGGGAGTTCTAGCGTCACAAATTATGACTTTACAAGATGTTTTTTGGCTGCTGTCAACTCGTCAACCGTATTTACGTGATGCCAAAGTCTGGTTAAGAAATTATTTAAAGGTGCACAATGCAACTTTTTAATGTACATGGCGCCTTCAGGCCTCGTTTACACCGAGTGCGTTAAAGATTTTTGCTGCTGATTGAGCCGTATCCATGGTTGCGTACACATTCCTTTCCGAAAACAGTTGTGCGATTGAAAATATGAATCGTAATTAATCACACTTTGCTTTAGCGGCACAGACACTTTCTCAGTTTCCTTTTTCCTGCAAGACGTTGCGTAGGGACGAACACTGCATGAACTTTACGGTGAAACTTGTTCATTCACACAGTTAAAGCTGCTCCAATAGGGCTTTTCCACCAAGGTGTTGGTTCTAGGCTGGTTCAGAGCTGGTTCTGGTGCCGGGTTGGTTCCATACTGACTTGGTTTCCCACCAAAATGAGAGCTGTGCCTATTGTCATAGCAACGCTTTGGGAAGTCAACATCAAAAATGGATATTAACATCTTACTACAGCCACTTCTGGTTATAAAATACAGAAAAATAAGTTTATGTTTCAGTCACAGCAGCCGTAAACATTTTGATTTCTTCTTTCTAACTCTTGTTTTAGCTGAAGAGCATAAAGCAGAACAACAGTTTCCTCCACAGAGACTGTTTCGGCTTCTCCAGGAAGTTCTAAGCACAAACTAACTAATACTGATTGTTTGTTGGAGGAGAGAGCCACACCCCCAGCCGCTGACATCACTGGTGCTCGTTTCTTGGTCCAGCTTTTAATTGGTTCCCAACCGGCACCAGATTTTGGAACCAAGAGCCAGCGTTTTTTTCAGTGGAAAACGAAAGAACCGGTTCTGAAACTGGAACTGGCCCAGAACCAGCACCGGCACCAGCCTGGTGGAAAAGGGCTATTAGCGATCCCGTTTTGCCCGTCCGGCACCGAACAAGCGCCTCGAGATGCGCCACCTTATGCGTCACACTCGCACACTGTCCTCACACCTCCCTCACCCGCTTATTATAGTAGATCCATGCCCTCACCTCACAGTACACCCCCCCCCCCCAAGCATCACGTAAACACAAACAAGTAAACAAGAGATCGCAAATGTTCGAAACTGAAGCCGCAGCAACAGTTAGCGGCTAACAGTCTTAGCATTATGACAGAAGTTTACAATAAGATGGAGAACTGACAAACATGTGACAAACTGCTCTGATGCAGCTGAAATCCTCCTGTTTATTAATCCAATATCTACCGGAGCCTCAGGTCTTTTCCCTCCTTTTCTTCCCCCTCACAAAGCAAAGCAGCATCGGAGGAGAGGCTGCTCTGGAAACGTACTACTTACATATCTTATTTATGAGGATGAATGTGTAGATTTCCGTAGCTCATTGAATGCGTGTGGTCTGAGCAGTGTGGAGGGGAGTGAGGGGCGACGGGGGAGAGCCAGGTGAGGGGAGGGGGTGGAGCAAAGCAGAGTTCACTGCTCCACCTACTGATGAAAACATTTCAAAAAGACATCACTTAAAAGGGTTAGATGCAGGTTATGCACGTGTAGCTGCACCTTCTATATTGAGCTTGTGCATGACGGCACTTCAGACCCGAATTAACACCTTTCTGAGTGACAGTGCAGGATTGTAGAGGCAGTTGTGGTGAACAGGTTCATTCTACACATTAGGACCAGTGTTAATTTCGTTGACTAAAATATTTAGTCTTAATTTTAGTCAAAGTGATATTTTTGACGACTAAAATTGGACTAAAACTAAATTAAAAGTTTCTCATGAGACTAAAACTATGACTAAAATGTCCAGATATTTTAGTCGACTAAAAATAAGACTAAATAAAAATGAAAGGGAGAGACTAAAATCATCCAAACTTCTATTGAGCGTCTGAAAGAGCCTCAGATCATTTAAATTCTCTGCCAAAGGATCAGCTCTGAGCTTTGTTCATGTGGAGCAGCTCCATGAAGCAGAGGAACAAGATTAAATATGATTAGAATGAATATTATAAATGCAAAGTCAACTAAATTAGTCTTAAATTTAGTCGACTAAATTTACTTGCAATTTTAGTCGACTAAAACTAGACTAAAATTGAAGATATTCAATTAAATAAATAAACCGAATTACATTTTCGTCAAAAGACTAAGACTAAAAGTAAATATATGTTGTCAAAATTAATACTGATTAGGACATGCCTGGAACATAAGGGGAGGAAAATACTTACTTTTAACATTTTTAAACTCTGTATAGTCCCTTTCAGGCAGCTTTAAGCCGAGTGTTTGAGTGTGTTTGAAATTATCACACAGGCCTCACATCTTCACCAAAATAAGTTGAAATGTCGAAAAATACAAAGAAGTAAAGTATTAAATATACCTCTAAAAAATAAATACAACCCCTGAATACATGAAGCTTAAAGGGGCTAGATGCAAGTTAGCCATTTTATGCTCACTACTGCCACCTCAGGTCTTAGGTGTAACTGCAGCTTCTATATTAAGCGCGTGCATGACGGCAATTTGGACCCGAAGTAACACCTTTCTGAGTGACAGTGCAGGATTTTAGAGGCAGTTGTGGTGAACAGGTCTGGGCTCATTCTGCACATTAGGACATTGTTGGAACATTTAGGGGGAGGAAAATAGATCATTTTACCATTTTTAAACACTGTGTAGTCCCTTCAGTGCGATTAATTACGAGGAATTAATTTAAAAGACCATAATTCACACGATAAGAATTTTATCCGAGTCCCTTCACAGTGTTTATATGAGTCTGCAATCGCATGAGGCGAGAAAGGAAGTCTGTGACAAATGATTTGTTGACATTTTTTAGGGAAGAACCATCCAGATCGACCTTTATTTCCAACAATCAGAACAGTTTACGTAATTTTAACTGTTAACTCATTTAGTTCACATCATACTGTCAATTAAAAAAAGTGTAAGCTTTGTCGTTGGCGGATAATAATACTTTCTTTTGATTTAAAACTGACTAAAGTGGCTCTTTTGATGTTGAAAGTTGCAGATTCCTCACACCGATCGTTCACATTTGTTTCGTAAAGCCAAACTAACATCAACTTCCTTGTTTACAAAAGCCGCCGCCTGCATCACGTCCAGCTTTTCCGATTGGTTAATCCGCTTGTCAATCACGGCCATCTTGAATAAATCGCCCCTGATCCCAAATACACGCCTTTGTGAAGAAGATAAGAAAATATGCAAAGTGACTCATGAGAATGTGCTGCTCACGAAGGCGATGTTTAAAACTAGGCAGACGTTTTCGCGCTTGTGGGCGGAGTTTTCCCTCGAAAACCACTGGAACCGGCTGCTACAGGAGACACTACGCGGAGCTGCCATCTTTCTTTTTTTTTGTACCAGTCGCATCTCGAGCCGACCGTCTTCGGAGTCGACGCGGACGAATGAACGCAGTCATTTTAAACCTGGACTTTCATGTAAATAACGTTGTACAGACTCTCGAAACCGTGCGAAGTGTTGGAGGAAGAACGGCTTTTTGGTGAATGGGTTTCTTAAGTGTTTTGGAGAAGTTTTAAAAAGAGCCTCAACATCAAGAACGAGCAGTGTTGTATCTTCAGCACAAATGTGTTTTATGGCTGGTTTTGAGAGAGATCAGTCGGGGTTTTTACTCAAAATCCTCACAAATCTGCGCACAATTATACAAATAACAGTGAATACAGGCCAAATATTTACATGGAGATATTTTTTAAAGGGTTTGTAGGAATTTCTTGACCCATCTGTGCCCCAGATACGAAGTAAAAGTGTCTAAATCAACTATATTATAAAAAAAACGTTAAATGTTTGCGTTGCTAAAGTGCGTGGCTACAAACCAGTGTAAGGGAAATATAAAGACTTTATTTCCGATCAAAACGCTGCTTCCAAAAATCCCTGCTCCAAGTTACAGACGGCATCTCTGGTATCGTCCATATATGGTCATGTTTGAAAACAGTTAAGGGGAAAACAATGTCTAAACTTTCTCTAATTATTCAAAAAACTACTGAACAAACGCTGAATCATGAATATAGTTTTCTACTAAATAAAGAAACAAAGACATGAGGAGCAAAGTGGTTCAACAGCCCATAAATAACGGAGAATCGTGCTAATGCTAACGCTAACTAGCGCCAGCTATGACTGCCGTTTTTTTCATTTCTACAGAACAATCTGCTGTTAGATAATATTCATATGGACCAGATTTGGGAAAAAAGTGATGCTTTACTTTAGGGCTGAAACAACTAATCGATTAATCGACCACTAATCGATTACTAAAATAGTTTCAGTAATCGATTAATCGTTTTCTAGTAAACTAAACTGCTCTAAAATTGAGCAAAAAAGACATGGCAATTATGTATTTTGGATGAAAACCTACTTTGTTTTTTAAAGTTATGGTCTGCAGTGTTTTGTACATCGTAAATTTCATAAATATCTGTCTTTGTCTCGTCCAATCAGAAAGCAGAATTAGCATAAAGAGCCTCCTACAAACGTTTACTTTAAGTTTACAACAAACAAATACAATTTCCATGCACCTTTCACAGCCAAGCGATTAATCGATTAATCGTAAAAATAATCGGTCGATTAATCGATTAACAAAATAATCGTTAGTTTACTTTACTTCGGCTACAATTGGAGGGTCTGGAGGGCCCTTGGTCTTTTGATGAAAATGGTCCCTCCACTGAACAGACTTGCCTGTTCCTGCTTTATAAACGGGGCGGACTGGCCATATGTCCATTCTGGAAGAGGCCTCTGGCTCTAGGGCCACCGGCCTGGCCTCTCACATTACCCTGCCCTTATCCCGGGCGAAACCGAGCTTTACCCAAATCTAAAAGCATAAAAGAAAAGCATCCAAAAACAAAAATCTGCTGGAAAAGCGACAGAAACACAACAAAATGTGACGAAAAAATGACGACAAAGCAATGAGAAAACAACAAAAACATGACAAAAAAACAACGAAAAACAAGAGACAAAAACACAACGAAAACACAATGAAAAAGTGACGAAAACACACAAAAAAGCCACAAAAAAGTAATGAAAAAGCAGCAAAAAGCAACTAAAACATGACAAAAATGCAGCGCCAACGTGACAAAAAGTTACCGTCACTTTTCTAGATTTTATCTTTCAAATGAGGCGTTACAGTGTTGCTCTCCAGTCAAGAAGCCTTTAGATTTGGGTAAAGCCGAACTGGAGAAAATGCTCTCGGTTAAGGCGGGGGGTAAGAGGTTAACATATGTCTTTGTGGAAGTGTCGCATTTACACTAATTTGGACCAGGCTGGTCAGAGTCCAGGGCTGTTTTTCAGTCCCAGTCCGCCCCTGTTTATAAACACATTATTGTGACTGCGAGTGGACAAAGTGAGCGTTCCGAAAACGCAAAGGCGAGATCAAAATGCTTTTTTAAATTTAAATTTGGGAAAAATCAACCTCTTGACCCCTGGCTAAACGGAGCAGATTTTCTCCAGCTTGGCATTACCCAAAGAAAAACTTGAAAAAAAAGCATCAAAATAGCGACAAAAACGAGATGAAAAAGCCACAAAAACGAGGATGACAGTGGAGAAAAAAGCGACCACAACAAAGCGAGGATAAAACTCCATTTAGAGATGTTTTGCTTAGCTTTCAAACGAGGCACAGGCTGTAAGAAACCTTTAGATTTGGGTAAAGCCGAACTGGAGAGAATGTGCTCGGTTAAGGCGGATGTGAAGAGGTTAAGAGAGAAGAAAGAGAGCAGGTTATAAGCAGGAAAAGCTAGTCATAATAAGTCGCTGCCCCCTTGTGGCCTTTTTATTTCAACACAACTGGTCAATATTCGGGTCAAATATTCCGAGCAGGGCCGTCGGCAGACTTTCTGGGGCCGTGGGCAAGAAGGTTTCACGTTGGGCCCCCTTTTCATAAACTCTACTAGGCCTCAGTACATTTTCATGAGCTGATTTTATTCACGAAATTAAATCTGTTAAAGTCATTAATGAATGTGCGTAAAGTGTCTGGTCTTTCTTGATCGAAGCAGAGAATTCCAAGGGGCAAAAAAGTCAGTTAAAGCACATTATTTTATCACCGCCTCAGTTAATGCGACTTGTCATTGGAATCAAGCAACAGTTTTGTAATATTTGCAGTCGATCATAGTTTGTTTTAAGCCATACTTTGCATATAATTTGGTCAAAAACACTATTTTCCCCCCTCGTTGTATCGAGATGATTGAAAGCCGCCCACCAGACCTGCCGTAGTTTTCTCATCTTGGTCGTGAAGGCGGAGTTTGTTGGTCGTTGCACCGTTATTTTTTTACGTTTCGAATCAGGGCTGTGTGTGTGTGTGCGAGTGCGACGAAGAGATGTATTTATATTTTGAAGAATGTCATGTTTTTAAATGAATAAATGTGGAATACGCAAGTTTTATTGAGTTTTCGGTCTTTTTTTTGTTTTTTTGCACAGGTTTTGGGGTAACGGATTGCATTGATTTAGTTTGTTGGAGGCTCTGCTTAAATAAGTCTCTACAGCCCGGTTCTGCAGAAGCTGTTGACAGTGTCCAGAGTGAGCCGAACTCTCCAAATAAACACAGGCTGTGGACATTTAAAGCTGTACAATCTGTCATACACTTTTAATATTCATCATTATCGGCTGTTTCTATGACCTTTACATTGCTGTTGAGCATTTTACTAATCTTAGAACATAAACAATTTCTTAATGTCTTTGACTGCTACAGTTTTCATCCTGTTAAATAAATGTGGAGCACAAACCAGTGTGTCCAAGATAAAACAATTCTCCTTTTACAAATATTGAAAGATTTTCTTCTCCATAAATGATCAAATATGAAGTTGCATCTTTCTCTCACGGCTCCAGACAAGGGCGGATCTAGAAAAAAAAACACGGGGTGGCTAGCGGGGTCAGGGATCATTTCTGGGGTGGCAACACATTTTACAATGTTGAATGTTTATAGCGAGGGTACACAAGTTTTGCTTGATTGCAAGGCTGTAGAAAGTTTTTAAAAATAAATCATCATCTTGGAAGCCACAGGAATTGGCAACTGACTCCTTCTTTAGCCTTAAGTTGAGCTATATAACTTATAGTAGTTCTTTGTCCTGTCAAAAACTACTAACTGAGAACTATCTGAGAAGTAGCTTCTAGAGCAGATGGGAGACATCACATGACATCAGTGGGGTGGCAAGACCTTTACTAGGGATGGCAGCTGCCACCCCATGCCACCCCTCTAGATCCGCCCCTGGCTCCAGATGCCTGTGATGGGTTAATGATACCTCATAGTGTGTGTCAAACACTTTCAAAATAGCTTCACACTGTAACACACTGTGTTGGTAGGCTCATAGGCGCCATCTGGTGGTGTAAAAGCATTGCAGCAGTGAGCCTGAAGAAAGCGAACTCGGCTCATTTATTCTGTTCAGAAATATGAACCAGGATTGTGCTGTTTAAAGGGCCTATATCATTCATAATCTACTTTTTGGAGCTTTTAGCCTTGTTGATATGCTATTTCCTGATCAAAAATACAATTATTAAAAAAATATTTTTTTTAAAAAAAGGAAGCACTTCCAGGCCAGGGCTGAAAACAAACGCAGCCCTGAGCGTCTGAACAGATGTCATGTTTGCACTGAAGGCTGTGAAGAAGGAGCTCTTTCTAACCTACTCTGGACACGCCTGTTCTTTATTCTTACCTAACGATAATGTCACTGAGAAAAGCGCGTTTGGCTACGGGAGGTGCAGGACTTTTTTCAACCTTCCTAAACAAGAGGCCACTCGCCAGAAGTTGGAATTTCTTTCCGAGATTCAGCGACTCTCAGTCAAAATAGTGTTTTTCTGTGACTGTCTCTGATGGATGTTTGGTGAACCTTCTATACGACTTGTGAAGTTAGCCCCCCCATAGTGTCAGATTTCCTTCAAAATAGTGTAATTCGTTTGTGCTTCGTTTGTGCACACACAATTAGCGTTTGTGCGCACTTAGTTTTTGAAGTATTGATCACTGATTGGTAATTGATCAGCCCCCCCATAGTGTCCTATTCACTCCAAATTAGTGTCATTGTTTAGCATTTCGTTTCTGTCTTGCCACTGAAAATTAGCCTGCAAGTAGCCCAATTTGTTTAAGACTGTACACATTCAGAGAACCAGAGTTACTGTAAGCAACGGGGCATGAGAACCGAAAAAACAAACGCTACTTTTGTGTGCACAAACGAATGACACTAGTTTGTCAAAGTGGATTAACTTTTATAACCAACGCGAGTCCCCAATGTGATGGAGAGGCCAGGACAGAGCGGTGGTGAGTCAAAACACGTGCTAGCTTGTGTGTTAGCGTGTGTGTTAGCGTGTTAGCTTGTGATGTGAGCCATAATGAAGCTGTGTTGCAGATGTCAACTCTTTATAACTGCATTGTGAAGTAACTTCACTTATTGCTGTGATATTTATATTTATTTTACTGCTAATAATGCATGGGCGGATCCGCTAGGAGAGAAGGGGCGGGGTTAACTGAATCGAAGCGTCTTGTCTTCCGGGTTTGCAAAATACCCCCAGAAAATACTTATATTTTTCACAAAAAATAGTGCTCCATTGTGGTGGAGGTACAATATATCATATAAATGCCTATGCTTTACTTTGGGATGGCTAAAATAGCAGGATACAGATCCTTTAACAGCATTAGAAAGAGGAAAGAGGAAAACTGCTCTGGATAATGAGAATAGAAACAAACAAATGATAATTAATGAAAGAAGAATCAGTGATACAACCATCTAAAATGAGCGAATATCAAGTCAAACGACTAAACCATCATAGCCATCATCTGACTCGAACTCACGACCATCTGATCATTAACCGGACGCTCTCCTCACAGAGCTACGTGAACTGCATGATGACGAGTACTAACTTATATCTATGTTTTTGCGGAGCACTTCAGTGTGGACGTGACAGAGAGGAAATTAGACGGCTCTTGTGCTTCACACGTTTTCTATTGAACCATTTTGTTATCAGGGCAGATTCGCCGAGTGGCCCTTTACCCAAGTAACTGAACTTCAGTTATGAAAAACTATGAAAACTACATCACAGGAATATTTCCATAACATAACAGACGCAGAGATGAGGATTTTGAAGTTTTATTGACAAATTGAAAAATAAGAATCAAAATGTCAAACAGGCTAAAACTGATTTGTCAAGAATTTAAAAACACAGAACAATTGGCTTCAATCAATGCAAACATTTCTGATTAACTCGTTAAACATATATACAGTATTTCATCAAACAATTAAATCCAAAATTAACACATTTAAATGTTTTAAAGCTGTTTCCAGAATCAGTCTTTACTCAGAGATTTGTGAAGTCAATTCAACCAAAATAAATCACATGTGGAATAAATTGTTTTCATAAGACGAAAAAGAAGTGTCTGCAGAAAATTACATACAGTAAATTGAGAACAATCTTTAAACTTTGTATGAAGAGAAATTTAAATTGATTTCTTCAGAAAAAGAGAAAGATGTTCGGATGTTGAAATGTGCTTTAAACACTGTGTGTTTTCCTGTGTGTTTTCAGATTACTTCTCTTGGTGAATGATTTCTGACAAACTGCGCAGCTGTAAGGCCTCTCTCCTGTGTGTGTTCTTCTATGATTATCTAAGTTACACTTTTTGGCAAATGTTTTATTACAGATTGAACAGCCGTGTGGTTTCTCTCCTGTGTGTGTTCGTCTATGCATCTTGAGGCTAAAGAGGTGTGTAAACTTTTTCTCACAGACCTGACAGCTGTAAGGCCTCTCCCCTGTGTGTGTTCTTCTATGTGAAATTAAAGTACCAACTTGTTTAAATGTTTTCTGACATGTTGAACACTTGTAAGGCCTCTCCCCTGTGTGCACTCTAATGTGTCTTGTTAAATCATGTTTTCGACTAAATGTCTTGTCACAATCATGACAGCGGTGCTTCTTCTTCTCTTCTCCTCCGTCAGCTCCAGACGTCTCTCCGTTGTCGACCGTCGCGCTCGTCTCTGGGTCAGACTTGTTTTGGGCGGAGACTTTGGTGCTTCTGTCTCTGCTCTGGACCTGGTTGTGGTGATCTCCATCAGCCTCTGTCTCCATCTGTGCGTCTGAGCGGCTGAATGGAGGTTCTTCATCATCGTCGTCAGTGTCAGACGAGTGCTCAGTGTGTCCCTCCGTCTCTGAGCGGAAATGTGGCTCTGAGCTGATGTTCCCGCGCTCAGTTTGTCTCTGTGGAAGCGGGGAGGGCTCTTCTCTCTTCACACTCACAGCACTGGACTCTGGGAAACACCTGAAACATGATTTAAATATGAATAAAGTGAACAATAAAGTGACTGAGACGTGTTTGAAAGTGTGTGAGCCTACACTGGCAGCTGCTCTTCCTCCCGTGTGACGCTCTGCTCTTCTGGCTCCTCTTTGATCCGTGAGGTCTCGGTGATTTCCCGTTTCAAACTCTGACCAGCGTCCACTCTGACCAGTACGACTCTCGGGCTCAGTATCGGGTCCAGGAGCCGCTGTTTCCTCCGGTTCTCGTCTTGGGAGCGACGCAGTTCCTCCTCACACTCCGCTGTCGTCCTTTCAAACAGCGCACGTGTCTCTCCAGCCGCCGCAGCCAGACGCTCGTTCACAAAAGCTCTGAACGTTTGGCCTTCACACATTTTTACAAACAGCCCTAAACAGAGACCACAGAGGAAACATGGTATCAGCGGGATAATGCCCAATGAAATGTCCATTATCAGAAATAACTGGACTTTGTGTCGGATGGTTCACGCCTCCACGTCGTCCAGTTATTTCTGAAAAATGTGAGGTCGCAGGATAAATGGAGCTAAACTAAACATGATCTCCGTTGTTGGACTTTTAGTTATACTATTTTTTAGCCTTTTAGTTGTGCATTCCCCTTCTCCAACAATTCATCCGGTTCTTTTGGATCATACCGCTGATAAATAAAGACATTAAACAGATATCAGAATCATTTATTATTATTGAGAATTGGTATCACACGAAAATACAAACAATAGTTACGCTTCACGAGCAGTAGGTCGTTCCACGTTGAGACAACGCAGCGCTGCGGCCCCATGTGAGAGATCTCTGCCGCTGCTTTGTCTCTTACACTTTTTATAGACTCCCTGATACCTCCCATGCAAGGGGCATCTGTTTCTGTGTGTCTGCAGAGTTCATCTCGAATCGCCCAAGGTCGGTTCGAGGTGTTCTCCACATTGTGACAATGTATGTGCAGCGAGCGTGTTTAGGCGTGTGAGCGCTAACTTTCTCCTTTCTCATCGCTTTCTGTAACTTTTTAGTTGCCATCTTTGTACTCTCTGTACTTTCTCTGTCATCATATTTACTTGTTGTTATCTTCCTTGCATTCCAGTTAGTGCTATGGCAGATATTATTTCCTAACAATCCCCCTGTTGACCTGTGGTATCTTCCACAGGTCACAAACATGTCTTTAAACTAAAAATCAAAATTTTGACCCTCCCCCTGTTGACCTGGAACACTTGTTTCCAGGTCATTCCTAAACTTCGCTCCCAAGCGTGTATTTTTCTAGTGGTTTTTGTCAGAACTAAAGTTCAGGCATTGTCGTCATGCTCATGAGGTTCCTCCTTTAAAGTGTGTGCGTTCCAACTTTATTTCTATATGTGTCTTATAGTTACTTCTAGGTGTTACAGCGGTAATTAGCTTGTTCCTGTCCTAAACCCATTTCCCCTTGATTCTTAATGTAGCGCTGTAGCAAAGTGCAAAAAAGCTTTGTGTAAGTATAGACTTCTGTACAGGGTTACCAATCAAGGCCCGCCAGTCAATCATTCATATGCTCTCACTTGGGTGATCGCACAATTACTTCATACTTCTGCGTTGTGTGTATATAATGTAATTTTGATTACGTTTATTTATTTATTTATTTTTTTAATAGCAATTGATACTGTTCGCTGCGGCCTTGATTGGTAATGATATCATCTAGTTGTCTCTCTGAGGAAAAACCTGTAATACAAAGTAGTATGGGCTCAATGGGGAAAAATGTTTATCATTAGCTCATAATCATGTGTTTCAAAAAGGAATGTGTCAAGAGTGTTGCGATGTGCTGCTGGAGCACTTAGTTTTCTGACCTTGGCCTGATTAGAGCACTTTTCGGATACAACCGAAACAATGCCACTGTGTTTTCTGGAAGCGGCCTCTTACGTTACAATATCCCAGGCGCTTCATTTTCATACATATTTAAACTACGTGAAAGTGACCCTTACAATACCCCCTGTTAGCTTGTCCACCCATGACAAGCTACAAACCCCGGAAGTGTAACATTATATTACTGTATAGGCAGGAAGTGGCTAGATATGCAGATCTCCATTTAAACCATCAGAAACGAGCACTGCCAGGCCAGCACATATCCGGTCGCCATGGAGATAGATACCAGACCACTACGTTACCCCATCAGCGGTTATGTGTAAGCAGCAATGATGTGGCATAGCAGCACAGAGCAAGAATGTGTCACAACAATGGGTGGAAAAGAAAAATGCCCTAAAACTATTAGTAAACTACTCTCAAAATCGGCCCCCTTTTTTACGGCAAGAAAGTTTCAGATGTGCCGGTACCAGGCATGAATTTGCGACGAGTACCAGGAGATTCAAACCCTCTCGATCCCTGCCTCGTCATCTGTCCCTGGGCCGTAACTAGTGGTGTACCTGATTAAAACCTATTTGTTAGCTCCAGCTCTACGTGTGTGCACGAACCTCGAGTTTGTTCCAGGAGAACTGAGAGCAGCAATTTAGAATTTTGACACTGTAAGTTTTTCTATGATAAGTAGAAAAACACAATTTATACCAATACCTATATATTTAGATATGCAATTACTTAAAGTTATAATGTAAAAATCAACAGTGCACATTAGGTATAATGATCATAAACACATGAGTAAAATGTATATGGCAACAGAATATATGTTCTGTCCCATATATAAAAAATAATCCAAATGAGAAAAAACTTTCACACAATGGCTAGTAAGGCCTGTGTACAATGGTTAATTCCTTCTATTAAGGCATTATATATTCTTGAGATCAAATGTGACTAATACGGCACACATTGATATATAAAGGACCACACAGTTCTCATGGAACATTATATGCTGTGTTGGTGTATTAGCAGAACGCAAAGTGTGCATGTTGTGCCCTAATCAATTTCTAGGGACAGGGAAGATGTCTTCATCCGAGTCTTCACCCCTTAAAGGGGCCATTTTGGTACCGAGGGAACGCTCAGGGTCCGTCATGTCAAAGTCAGGGTCAGTCAGGGTAACTGTCAATGGTACCGTTACTATTACCAGGCAGTGCCAGGGCTCTGAAGCCCTTAATGCACAATTTTTGGTTCAAATTAGCATATATATATATATATATATATATATATATATTTTTTATGTTTTTAAATTTGAAAAAAATTATTGAACCCTCATTAAAATAGGTCAGACAATAAGAATGGTGACTGCGGCCAGGTTGATCAGGTCTGTCCACGTTCCACATTCCAGTCTCTAGAACGGCTTTTCCCCCATTCATTGTTCAGGGGTCCGTTTCAAGTCTCCCCCTCATTATTGTGATATTTTCCCATCACAAACGTCTCCTCAAAACCGGACTCATTCTCTACCTGGAAAGGTCCTCACCATTGGGGTGTTCAAGTCAATCTCCACAATGTGCCAGGTACCTGAGAAGATAAACACCGCACCGTATTGTTTAGTGGCTGGACTTAGTTTGTTTCGCTGTCAGATGTCGTCATATCACATTTCATGTCCTTCATTATATTTATTTATTTCATTTAGAGGTGCCATTAAAATATTAATACTAAAACTGCTGAGCTAATACAGTTTCAATGTAAGGGATAAGGAGATCAATGTAATGATCTGCCTCTCAGTTCCTACAATTACTTCACATCAGGTCCATCAATTTGTCTTTGTCTTTGTTGGATCTTCTGCACACTATGTACAAATATTCAAAACACAAAAACATTATATTCATCTTTGTTCATGTAAAAACTAGATTTTTATACTCATACACGTTGTTTTGGCCCATTGCTTTGGTTCTTATATGGTATGTCATTTCAGAGTTCATAAAACAAAGAATCAATTTCAAAACACTCCTCATTACATTCAAGGCACTTCCTAACCTGGCTCCTCCGTACATATCTGACCTCCTGCCCACACACTCTGCTCCTCCTTCTCTCCAGCTCCGTCACCAGGGGTTGAGCCTTCAGCCGCTCTGCCCCCAGCTCTGGAACTCACTCCCCCGACCTACGTACCATAGACTCTCTGCCACTTTTCAAATCCAGACTGTCCCACACTCACCATCTCTTCTTCACCTTCACTGTCACTATCCTTTTCTACCTTCTTTCCCTTCTTAGTTTTATTCTCTTTTTTTCCAAGAATCTGTTTTGTCTGGAGCTCTGTGAGTGTTTGTTGAGCCTTTAATAATTTTTCAAGGAGATCTTTATTCTTTACATCCATCTCTTCTTCCTTGTCCTTCATCCCTTTCTTAATTCTTGCGTAAGTCGTTAGAAAGTCATAGGACTCTGGAGCCAGTGTTGCAATATGTTGGGTCCTGACTTTATGTGGTAGATCAGTATACAGTTTATGTTTGAACATCTCAAAGTATGTGTTTGATTCTGTACCTGCAGGGTATATGGCATAGAATGAATTTTCAAATCTCTGGGTAAAAGCCGTAGCCGACTCATCAGCCTTTATTGTCGTGTCAATGGCGTCCATGGCTGTCATTGGTATGGGGAATCTGTTATTCATCTTGGTCATCAGGATATTCCAATGACTCTCAACCGTGTCAGCTTTAGTTAGGCCATAGGTTATGTCCCCGTATGTTCCAGTGTAATCCTGCAGTAGTTGAGCTAAATCTCCAATAGTGATGTTTGATGGGGGAAATTGCCTTTTTATAGACAGCATACATGCCCTTCCTCCCTTTAGCATGGGGTTTGCCATGGCTTCTTTTATCTTATCCATCTCACTATGTGAGAATGGTTTATGTGTCACTACCTTATTGCCATATCTATCTGTTGAGGACATGACCGGGTAGCATTCTTCTGTAGTTTCTGACTCAGAGTCTCTATGTTCTCTCCCACATTTCCCCGCCACCCTGGTCTTTCCCTTTGCCTTGTGGTAATAAATCTCGTCCTCTCCCTCAGACTCATAATCATCGCTAGAATCTTGCCAGTACTGCTCTTCATCCTCGAGTGCGTGTTGTGCTGCAGTTAATAATGTCTGTTGTCTCCTTTCCCTTCTCAATCTTGCTGTCTGGAGGGTATTAGGACCCCTTCCTGTGTAGTTTGGATTACTATTTCTAGTTAATCTGGGGTTTCTACGAATATCTCTTGTAGTTAGGGGAAGAGGTGGTCTCAGAAGTTGTTTAGGTGCAATTCGTGGTGTCTGGCCCTTGGTATCTGGTTGTATTAATGGGTAGGTTCTGTTTTGTTGTGCCTGTGTTTGCAATGACGCAGTGGGTGTCATATGGGTTGACCTGCTTTGTAGCTGTATTGGGGTTATCTGTGTGCCCTGTGCCACTTGTATCATATCTGGAGTAACTACTAACAGAGGTGCTTCTGTCCCATGAGGTGTTAGGGAAATTGACGTTTGACATGTCTTTGGTGATGCTTGCATCCCACCTTGAGCCCTAACTTCACTGTCATTAATTTGATTTTGATCACTTGTGTGGGGTGTTGATGTGTAAGGGTGGTCAGTACTGATACTGATACGGGCATTCCGAAAATGCTCTAGTAAGTCATGCATTGCCTCCTCTGAGTTCTGTTGTTGCAATGATTTGACCGGTAGTCTGGCATTCGTCCAGTTCTTTGAGTTGTTTTTTTTCTAGACTGGTTGTCAAATCTGAGAGTGGCAGTGGTATGTCAGAAGCTGCTAGTGTGTGTATGACCTGGTCTACCTGGGTCATAGCACCCTGTGCCTTTTGTATTGCTGAGTCTGATATTGCCTTTACAGTTAAATTGATCAGAGGGTCCACCCTCTGATCCAATGCCAGTTTCACATCCTGTATCACTGCTCGTCGTTGTTTTTCTAAAGCTTCCCCCAGTCTCATGTCCTCATCTCTCTTCTCCTGCTCTGACAAAGAAACTGTGCATTCCAGTCGAGGGAGATGCACATTTGCTGTGGCGTCCCGCACAGTCACTACAGGCAAGGCTAAAGCCATGCTCTTCGCTACAATGTCTCTCGCCTCCCTATGTAACTCTTCATAACTTGGGGGAGGTGGTGCACTCGGCTGGCTATCTGTTTTCATCCCTTTTTTAGTGTTGGTTGTTGTCCCGAGTAGTGCCTTTGTCAGATCTATGATGTTCCCAATCAATTTTTCATTTTCTGCCCATCTTTTTATATCCTTTTCCCTTCTCGTGGATACTGCTATTTCCTTGTAATTTATTGTTAGTCTTCTTATTTGTTCTAATTCCTCAACAGTGGGTTTTAGCTCCTTATCCTTTCTAATCAATTTGCTTTCTTGACATTCCCTTTTCCATGCTCTCACTTCTTTTTCGAATGCCTTTCTCACTCCCTCCGTATTGTCTGTACAGTGTACAATGGACTTAATCCAATCATTTACTGTTGCCATTGTAGTTTTTGTTTAATATATATATATATATATATATATATATACATACACATATATATATATATATATATATATTCTGTTTTTTATCTATTTACTTACTATAACCTTTTCATTGATTATTTCTATTATTATTATTATTATTATTATTATTATTATTATTATTATTATTATTATTATTATTATTATTATATCTTCTTATCTATATTTATTATTTATTTATTCTTACTTCCCCTTCAACTTTAGTTATGTGAACTCCTCCTACTGCCAGACGCTAGTTTAAACAAATCCACACAACATCTACTATGTACTTCTTAAATGTGTAATCACCTTCTATTATTTACACAGACCCTTGCCTTTTTATCTCCGTCTTGCCGGACGTCCAACTGATTACTAACGTGTATCTGTGTTCAGCTTCAACACTACGTCTTCACCAGCTGTATACTAACTCTATTGATTGCTTATGGGCCCACAATTTTCTCTCGTCATGCCGGACGGTCAGTTTTCTCTCGTCATGCCGGACGGTCAGTTTTCTCTCGTCATGCCGGACGGTCAGTTTTCTCTCGTCATGCCGGACGGTCAGTTTTCTCTCGTCATGCCGGACGGTCAGTTTTCTCTCGTCATGCCGGACGGTCAGTTTTCTCTCGTCATGCCGGACGGTCAGTTTTCTCTCGTCATGCCGGACGGTCAGTTTTCTCTCGTCATGCCGGACGGTCAGTTTTCTCTCGTCACGCCGGACGGTCAGTTTTCTCTCGCCATGCCGGACGGTCAGTTTTCTCGTCTTGCCGGACGTCCAACTTATTACTAACGCTTATCTGTGTTCAGCTTCAACACTACGTTTTCACCAGTCGGTTTAACAAACAAAACAAAACAAAAAAACCCCAAAAAACGCATATACAATACTCAATGTTCATTGTACTTCAACTGACAGAGGTTTATGTTATCACCAGCTAGGTTTCGGCCTCCCGCTGCTTCCAGTGAACACCGTTTCACTCAATGAACAAAAGTTCTGGAGACAGTACTTCACTGTCTCCCTTCTGTACACAGACACGGATTTCTCCGCCAACCAGTGTGTCAGGAGTTCACCAAAGCCACTGGTCCATAGTGTACATGCAGAACTTGTCCCTTGACTATGTGCGTATTGCCCTTTAAGCAGACATGAAACCAGTCATACCAATTCTCTACTGTCCCCTATAGACTTTTTTAGGTTCGGATGATTGTCCAATTTCTACACAAGTGGTCCGGGCAGTGTCAAGGTCAATACTATAGACAAATCGTCTTACCTTGTGGCCACTGGTTGACTTTGACACCGTCCACCACCAGGTCTCGGTACCAACAGAGATCCGGGTCACGGCACCATAAATTGTTGGACTTTTAGTTATACTATTTTTTAGCCTTTTAGTTGTGCATTCCCCTTCTCCAACAATTCATCCGGTTCTTTTGGATCATACCGCTGATAAATAAAGACATTAAACAGATATCAGAATCATTAATTATTATTGAGAATTGGTATCACACGAAAATACAAACAATAGTTACGCTTCACGAGCAGTAGGTCGTTCCACGTTGAGACAACGCAGCACTTTTTATAGACTCCCTGATACCTCCCATGCAAGGGGCATCTGTTTCTGTGTGTCTGCAGAGTTCATCTCGAATCGCCCAAGGTCGGTTCGAGGTGTTCTCCACATTGTGACAATGTATGTGCAGCGAGCGTGTTTAGGCGTGTGAGCGCTAACTTTCTCCTTTCTCATCGCTTTCTGTAACTTTTTAGTTGCCATCTTTGTACTCTCTGTACTTTCTCTGTCATCATATTTACTTGTTGTTATCTTCCTTGCATTCCAGTTAGTGCTATGGCAGATATTATTTCCTAACACCGTCAAAGCTAAAAATATTCTGTGAATGACGTACAATTTTCAGTTAATGTGAGCTCTGCCTTCATCATAAAGTAGTGCAGTAATGTAACTAGCTACTTAACTAGAGACTAGCTAACGAGCTACTTTTAACCTCTTACCACCCGCCAAAACCAAATCCATTCTCTCCTCTTTGCCATAGTCGTCACTTTTTATTTCCCTTGTGTGTTTTTGTCACTTTTTTATGACTTTTTTTGCTGCTCTTTGGTCACTTTCTCGCTGGATTTTTGACATTTTTTGCTGGATTTTTGTCATTTTTTTGCTGGATTTTTGTCATTTTTTTGCTGGATTTTTGTCATTTTTTTGCTGGATTTCTGTCATTTTTTTGTTCAGTTTTTGTCACTTTTGTCGCTTCTTTTTGTCACTTTTTAGCTTTTTTTGTTGCGTTTACATCCTCATTTTCTTCTCGTTTTTTGCCTCTGTTTTGAGGAAGCTTTTAGATTTGGAGAATTTGGAGAAAACATGTTCAGGTGGGAGTTAAGAGGTTAAAAGTAACGTTTCCCCACTGTGCAGCACATTGGTTGAAATGATGAAGTCTTAGTTAGAATCTCTCAGGAGCTAAAGGCTAGCTCTCCTGCTCTCCTGTCGAGCTAACTGACGATTAGCCTTTAGCTCCCGAGAGATTTTAACTAAGACTTCATCACGATTTAGGCCAACGAAATAAACAGAAATACTATGACAAACATGTAAAACATCCTTATGAAACATTACTGACACAAACTGAACACATTGACTCACCTGTTCCGTGTCTAAAATGATTAAATCCCAGGCGTTAGCTTCACACAGCAGCAGCAGACTGTGGGAAAGAGCAGAGTGTGGTGTTGCCGCGGTAACGCACTTAACTGTTTCTCTACAGCCAAAAGTGTGAAATAAAACCTCTACAAACAGAAATAAAAAGGAGAAACGACGTTCAGTCCTAACGTGTGAGGACAGTGAACAAGTCGGCTGCTCCGGGAATCTTTTCAGAGACACTTTAGCCACGTTCAGTGTGTTTGTCCTGTAGCCGTTAGCATTTAGCCAGCTAGCATCGCAAATTATGAAAGATCCAGATGTTTTCAGCTGTTGTCAACACATCGACCACATTTAGGTGACGTCAGAGCCTGGTTAGAAATCATTACTAAACATACAAAGCTTTTCAGATTTAACTTTGGTTAAGCATTAGCATAAAACAGTAGCATCTGAGCTAAAGGCTGAGTCATGTTGCATTCTGTGAAGTTGGATCCAGTGAACAATAAACATAAATTATTCTGTTTTTGATGGAGAAACCACTGACATGATAAATGAAATGGACATGTCGTACCTTTCTATGCTTTTATATAGGGGAGAGTTGCATCTGTCCCTTTAAATATGGAATTGTCCTGTATTTGGCTTTAAAACTGCACATGTCGTTATTGAATCAACATGAGACTCAATTTGGTCTTTTGTTTTTCCACAGAGCTGAGCCCGGTTCTGCAGAAGTTGTCGACAGTGTCCAGAGTGAAGCGACCTCTGTAAATAAACACAGACTGTGGACATTGTTCAGCTTCAAAGCAGAACTATTTAACGTGTTTACCTTAATAAATCCTTTTCCGTAGTCCCTGTGGGGGTAATACAAGTGTTTATGGGATGATTGGAGGGTCTTTCATCTCCCCCTGGTGTCTCTGGACAGAAAACCATGTTTGCAACTTTGCTGCCACCGGACCAGAGCAACCAATACACACTAATAGAATCACGAAGAAGAAGCTAACATGCTAACGGGCAAAGCTAACTGCGGGCTAGAATCACTTAAACAGTATTTACAGCCAAGTTTGAGTGAAAAAAAAAAATCATTGTATAATTGGATGTACAATATCCCTCTCTCCCTTCGCCTTTTCTGTCAGCGTAGTATTTACTCTCCAAGACAATTAATACTTGCTACGACACCTGCAGTTGCACTTATGACCTCTAGGGGCAAGAGTTACTTAGTTCTGCTTTAAATGTGCTTCAGCCCCCAATGTTTAATACACTTTTAATATTTATGATTATCTACTATTTCTATGACATTTACGTTGCTGTTTAGCATTTTACTAAAAGCATAAACAATTGCTTAAAGGTCCTATATCATGCAAAATCGACTTTTTGGAGCTTTTAACCATGTTGTTATGCTATTTCCTGATCAAAAACACCCCCAGAGTGGTTTGTGGCTTCATTCACGCAGCTCTCAGTAATCCTCCTGAATCCTGCTCTCTGAGGCTCCGCCCTCTCCTGGTGAACGACTGAGTGTTCAGTTGTGTCGTAACAGCGGAACGGAAGTGCTCGACGTCTGTAATGTAATGTCTTAATTCTATGCTTACGGCCTGATTTTAATTTGTAAAACAGCTTTTTCATTATTTCTGTTGTAAGAGAGAAACAAAGAGAAAAAAAAAAGTGAAGGAAAAAAAATAAAAAAGGATGTGCCCGAGGTGCTTCCAGGTCAGCTGTGGCCAAAACAAACACATCCCTGAGCGTCTGAACAGATCAGTCATGTTTGCGCTGCAGCTGAAGATGGAGCTCGTTATAACTGGACACACCTGTTCTTTATTCTCACCTAACAATCATGTCACGGACGGAGAAAAAGAAGCGCGTTTGGCTACAAGGACTTTATTCAACCTTTTTCAAGAAGAGGCCACTCCCATCAGAAGTTGTTTTTTTCTCCGGGATTCGGCGACTATCACCAAAATATTGTTTTTCTGTGTCTGTGTCTCTGATGGATGTTTGTGAACCTTCGCCAGAATCAAAGTGGATTAACTTTTATAACCAACGCGAGTCCCATAATGTAAACAGCGATGGAGCAGAGGGTGAGTCAGTCCAAGCGCGTATTAGCATGTGTGTTAGCATATTAGCTTGTGTGTTAGCATATTAGCATGTGTGTTAGCCATTTATGAAGCTGTGTTGCAGATGTCAACTCCGTATAACTGCATCGTGAAGTGACTTCACTTAATGTTGTTTATTTATATTACGGTAAAGTTGTATGTGCGGAGAGAGGGGGCGGAGTTAACTGAATCGAAGCGTTATGTCTTCCGGGTTCGAAAAATACCTCCAGAAAACACTTATATTTATCACAAAAATGAGTGCTCCATAGTGGTAGAGGTACAATATATCATATACATATCTATACTTAACTTTGGAATGGCTAAAATAGCATGATATAGATCCTTTAAAACTCGTAATTTCGAGATTTAAACTCGTAGTACGAGTTTAAATCTCGAAATTTCGCGTTTAAATCTCGAAATTACGAGTTTAAATCTCAAAATTTCGACTTCCTGTTGGGCTTTTATTTTTTTAACATGGCGGAAACGGGCTTCCATACATTTTTGTCATTTTTTTGTCATTTTTTTGTCACATTTCTGTCATTCTTTTGTCACATTTTTTTATTTTTATTTTTTATTTTGTAACATTTTTGTCATTTTTTTGTGTCATTTTTTTGTCACATTTTGTCATTTTTTTGTCACATTTTGTCACATTTGTTTGTCATTTTTTTTGGTCAAATTTTTTTTGTTTTTTTCGTCAATTTTTTGTAAATTTCTTATATCATTTTTGCCCCTTTTTCATACATTTTTCGTCACTTTTTTGTCAATGTTTTCTCACTTTCTTGTCACATTTCCATCATTGTTTTCGTCTCAGTTTCGTTGCTACTGTCACACCTTTTTTCCAGAAGCTTTTGGACTGGGGGTAAAGCCAAACTGGAGAAAAGGTGCTCGGTTCAGGTGGGAGTTAAAGGTCCTATATCATGCAAAATCGACTTTTTGGAGCTTTTAACCATGTTGTTATGCTATTTCCTTATCAAAAACACCCCCAGAGTGGTTTGTGGCTTCATTCACGCAGCTCTCAGTAATCCTCCTGAATCCTGCTCTCTGAGGCTCCTCCCTCTCCTGGTGAACGAGTGAGTGTTCAGTTGTGTCGTAACAACGGAACGGAAGTGCTCGACGTCTGTAATGCAATGTCTTAATTCTATGCTTACGGCCTGATTTTAATTTGTAAAACAGCGTTTTCATTATTTCTGTCATAAGAGAGAAACAAAGAGTAAAAAAAAAAAAAAAAAAAAAAAATGAAAAAAAAAAAAAAAAAGGATGTGCCCGAGAGGTGCTTCCAGGTCAGCTGTGGCCAAAACAAACACATCGCGTCTGAACAGATCAGTCATGTTTGCGCTGCAGCTGAAGATGGAGCTCTTTACCTATTCTGAACACAGCTGTTATTTATTCTTAACTAACGATAATGTCACGGAGAAAAAGAAGCGCGTTTGGCTACGAGGACGAGGAGTTTATATTCAACCCTTTTCAGGAAGAGGCCACTCAGCTGTTTTTTTCTCCGGGATTCAGCGACTATCACCAAAATATTGTTTTTCTGTGACTGTCTCTGATGGATGTTTGGTGAACCTTCGCCAGAACCAAAGTGGATTAACTTTTATAACCAACGCGAGTCCCACAATGTAAACAGCGATGGAGCAGAGGGTGAGTCAGTCCAAACGCGGGTTAGCTTGTGTGTTAGCATATTAGCTTGTGTGTTAGCATATTAGCATGTGTGTTAGCCATTTATGAAGCTGTGTTGCAGATGTCAACTCCGTATAACTGCATCGTGAAGTATCTTCACTTATTGCTGTTTATTTATATTACGGTAAAGTATGTGCGGAGAGAGGGGGCGGAGTTAACTGAATCGAAGCGTTCTGTCTTCCGGGTTTGAAAAATACCTCCAGAAAACACTTATATTTATCACAAAAATGAGTGCTCCATAATGGTAGAGGTACAATATATCATATACATGCCTATACTTAACTTTGGAATGGCTAAAATAGCATGATATAGATCCTTTAAGGGGTTAAACGGATATATTAAAATAAGACTGTGTCGTCTGTGCCCCTCCCCTTCAGTATGTGTCTGTCTCTCCACCTCCCTGGGTGTGGCTGCTGGCACACCTGGCTTCAATCACCACTCGGCCTCCAGAATAAGAAGCCTGGGGATCATCCACTCCTTGCCAGGCCGTTGTCGCCAGTTAGTGCAAAGTTTGTGGCTCCAAGTTCACTTTTGGATTTTGGATTTTTTTCTAATACCTCCAGTGTTCAGCCTCTGCCTCCCCGTCAGCCCACCTGTGATCGGCCTCTCCTACAACACACTGTTCATAAATAAACCTAAACCTGTCACAAACTGTGCAACTGTTCTGTGCAAGTGCAATAATAAAGTTGATCTTGAATTGCATCAATACTTTAAATACGTATTATCAAAGGTTTAAAACTTATGGGACATTTAACCCCTTAACCCCTTAACTCCCACCTGAACCGAGCACATTTTCTCTAGTTTGGCTTTACCCCAGTCCAAAAGCTTCTGGAAAAAAGCTGTGAAAATAGCAACAAAACTGAGACGAAAACAGTGATGGAAATGTGACAAAAGAGTGAGAAAACATTGGCGTAAAAGTGACAAAAAATTGATGAAAAAGTGGCAAAAATGTGACAAGAAATTGACAAAAAATTGATGAAAAAAAATACGAAAAAATGACAAAAATGTAACGAAAAAATGACAAAAATTTGATAAAAAAATTGACAAAAAAATTACAAAAATGTGACAAAAAATTGACGAAAAAAAAGACAAAAATGTGACTAAAAATTACAAAAATGTGACAAAAATTTGACGAAAAATGACAAAAATTTGACGAAAAATGACAAAAATTTTACAAAATAATTACAAAAAATTGATAAAAATTGATAAAAATGTGACAAAAAAAACACCAAAAATTAGATGAAAAATTGACGAAAAAATACAAAAATGTGACAAGAAATTGACAAAAAATGGATGAAAAAAATACGAAAAAATGTAACGAAAAAATGACAAATTGTATAAAAAATTGACAAAAAAAGACAAAAATGTGACAAAAAATTACAAAAATGTGATAAAAATGTGACAAAAATGACAAAAATATGACAAAAAAATTACAAAAATGTGACAAAAAATTGACGAAAAAAAAAGACAAAAATGTGACAAAATGTGACAAAAAATGATAAAAATTTTACAAAATAATTACAAAAAATTGACCAAAAAGACAAAATGTGACAAAAAAAATGACAAAAATTAGATAAAAAATAGACGAAAAAAGACAAAAAATTTACAAAAAAAGAGAAAAGTGTGACAAAAAATTAAAAAAATGTGACAAAAATGAGTAAAATATGACAAAAAAAAGACAAAAATGTGACAAAAATTTGACGAAAAATAACAAAAATTTGATAAAAAAAATTGACAAAAAAAGACAAAAATGTGACAAAAAATTACAAAAAATTTACAAAATAATTACAAAAAATTGATAAAAAATTGATAAAAAAAAAAGATAAAAATGTGACCAAAAAAATGATAAAAATTAGATAAAAAATTGACGAAAAAAGACAAAAATGTGACAAAAAAAGACAAAAATGTGACAAAAATATTACAAAAATATGCCAACTAAAGTTACAAAAATGAGTTGAATACCCCCCCCCAAAAAAAAATGATGAAAAAAAAATCTGATGACGTGAGGAAAAATATCCTCTCGGTTCAGGCGGGAGTTAAGGGGTTAAAATCCCAGACATTTAGAATGCTGTGATGTCATCTGATCGGAACCTATGAACAAAGAACCTTACCATATACGGCAAGTCATGTGACCTGTTTGTGGCGCCGTTGCTATGCCAACGTCAGTTCTCCTCACACTTCATAACTGGAAAATCGCGTTAAAAAGCCTGGCCTGGGGACAGTGTGATCGGACCACGCCATGGATCGACACCGGGTCAGGAGACCGTCTGGTGCGTCAGACAGAGTCAGCGTCAGACAGAGTTCAGATTACTCTGAAGACGACAGTCCAAGCTCGTCTGACATGGCGGACAGCAGTTACGCACAAATGCAAATGGAGTTGACAGGTATTCTGGAAGAGAGACTAGCAATCGCAAAACGCAAACTCGAAGAAACTCGCAAAGAGATAAAAGCAAAAGAATCGGCAAAGAAAGATCAGTTATGCGCTGAAGTAAGGGAACGTGACACGATGGTAAGTAGGATCAGATTTTTGGAAGAAGCCAATTTGAAACTGCAGGAAAAACTCAGCGCCTCGACAGACAGGAATGAAACGCTGCAGGCTGAATTAAAACAGGCCATGGAAGCAAAAAAGCCAGAAAGTGAAGTGATGAGTGATGACCAGAACCTGAATGCAACAGAACCTGAATGCAACGTTTGGAAGACACAGGCTGAGGACTTGAGGCAAGAAAATGATCAGCTTAAGCAAACAGTGCTGTATCTGGAAGCCACATTAAAAGTGAAGGACAGCGATATCTCAGACCTGTCGTCAACGATTCATCAACTCCATCAGATAAGAATGAGTCTCGCACGTCAAGTGAATACGTCTCTCAGCGTCGAGGACGACAGTGATGAGACGTGCAGGGCAGAGAATCATTTCACTGAAGCAGATGAAGAAGAAGCGATAGAAGCACCCCTTAACGCTCAATCCTCTGATCATAAAGCAGTGAATCTAAATCTGATTCCATCCATGCAAGCCAGGGTGTCGAAATGTGTTTCCGACCTTAAGTCTGAATGCAACGTTTGGAAGACACAGGCTGACAACATGATAGAAGAACATCTCTGGCAGGAGGGAAGATTCTACTCACTAATGGGGACCGTATCAGTGAAGGAAAGCGAGATCTCAGAGCTGTCGAACAAGCTCTCCGAATCTGAAGAAAAAATCCAATCACTGGAAGCTTCTGTAAACAAGAATGAAACACAGATCAAGACTCTGTCACATGAACTGAGCAGGAAAAACTCTGAAAGTGCCAAACTCAAGAATGAACTTGAGGCCTTCATGTCTGCCATTCAAAGAAATGGTAATCAGCGGCGTTTAATGGAGCTTGCTACGTCTAGCAGCGTTTTCGAGGAAGACAGCGCTTTGCAAGCTACGCCAAACGAGCTTCAAAAGCAAGCACAGAAACTACAAGATTTGAGAGACAAATGTGCCTCTGTCGAAGCTGAGGTCGGTGAGCTCAAGGCCGAAAACGGTCAACTTAAAGCGCAAAACACTCAGCAGGACGAGGAGATTGTCCGCTTGAACACCAGGATTTGTGAACTCTCCTCAGAGTTACAAAAGAACCAGGATGAGAGGATCGAGACATCAGAGCTCAGATCAGAAGAATCAGAGGAGGCCGGCTGTACATTTTGGGACAAGTGTTGTACCACTGCCAAGGTTGCAGTCAAAACAGCAGTTGTCTTTGGTGGAGTGGCTTTGGGCATGGGCCTGGGCCACATCGCGGGAGGGGGTCATCAGAGAAGCGGGATTCCCAACTACTTCTAAATCACATCCCAAACGTGAACGTGTCCCTGTAATCGACCGAGTGTCTGCTATTTGTTGATTAATTCCAGTTACATGAGAGAGTCTGTCTTGTGTAAATGGGTCAAAAGTGACTAGAGAGAGTCAAGACCGTTAGCATCTGTGTAAAATCACTTTGCATGGACCGGTACTTCATTTATAGGATGTATTAATGAAGTATGGATGGTGGGGGTGCTGAAGCACAGATACAAACGGAAGGGAGTTTGGAGTGAAAGTCGAAGAGTGTAGGCAAAGACTACACTCTTCGAGAATGGAATGGGCGTTGTCAGCATCTGTGATTCCAGTTATAGGAGAGTCTGTCTTTTGTAAATGGAAGAACTGTCGTCTGGACTGTTAGCATCTGTGTAAAATCACTTACATACGGTACGTCATTGATAACATGTATCAGTGAAGTATTGGACGGTGGGGGTGCTGAAACACAGATACAAACAGAAGGGAGTTTGGAGTGAAAGTCGAAGAGTGTAGGTCTTGTTTAAAAGGTTAAGGGAGTTGAGAATTGAATGGGCGTTGTCAGCATCTGTGATTCCAGTTATAGGAGAGTCTGTCTTGTGTAAATGGAAGAACAGAGAGTAGCGAGTGTCTGGACTGTTAGCATCAGTGTAAAATCGCTTTGGTACGTCATTGGTAGCATGTATCAGTGAAGTACTGGACGATGGGAGTGTGGATTGAAAGGGCAGAGGATGCATTTCTGGGCAGGCCTGTCTGCGGTAACTTTGACTATGGAGAGTGAACGAGGAAGCTGAACGAGTCAAGGTCACGTCAGAGGACGTTTCCGCCACGTTTTCGCTGCGTTTTCGTCTTGTGTAAATGGGTCAAAAGTGACTAGAGAGAGTCAAGACCGTTAGCCTCTGTGTAGAATCACTTTGCATGGACCGGTACTTCATTTATAGGATGTATTAATGAAGTATGGATGGTGGGGGTGCTGAAGCACAGATACAAACGGAAGGAAGTTTGGAGTGAAAGTCGAAGAGTGTAGGCAAAGACTACACTCTTCTAGAATGCATCTGTGATTCCAGTTATAGGAGAGTCTGTCTTTTGTAAATGGAAGAACTGTTGTCTGGACTGTTAGCATCTGTGTAAAATCACTTACATACGGTACGTCATTGATAACATGTATCAGTGAAGTATTGGACGGTGGGGGTGCTGAAACACAGATACAAACGGAAGGGAGTTTGGAGTGAAAGTCGAAGAGTGTAGGTCTTGTTTAAAAGGTTAAGGGAGTTGAGAATTGAATGGGCGTTGTCGGCATCTGTGATTCCAGTTATAGGAGAGTCTGTCTTGTGTAAATGGAAGAACAGAGAGTAGCGAGTGTCTGGACTGTTAGCATCAGTGTAAAATCACTTTGGTACGTCATTGGTAGCATGTATCAGTGAAGTACTGGACGATGATGGGAGTGTGGAATGAAAGGGCAGAGGATGCATTTCTGGGCAGGCCTGTCTGCGGTAACTTTGACTATGGAGAGTGAACGAGGAAGCTGAACGAGTCAAGGTCACGTCAGAGGACGTTTCCGCCCCGTTTTTGTTGCGTTTTTGTTGCGTTTTCGTTGCGTTTTCGTTGCGTTTTTGTTGCGTTTCCGTCCCGTTTTCGTCCCGTTTTTGTTGCGTTTTTGTTGCGTTTCCGTCGCGTTTTCGTCCCGTTTTTGTTGCGTTTTCGTTGCGTTTTTGTTGCGTTTCCGTCCCGTTTTCGTCCCGTTTTTGTTGCGTTTTTGTTGCGTTTTCGTTGCGTTTTCGTTGCGTTTTCATCCCGTTTTTGTTGCGTTTTCGTCCCGTTTTTGTTACGTTTCCGTCGCGTTTCCGTCGCATTTTCGTCCCGTTTTCGTCCCGTTTTTGTTGCGTTTTCGTTGTGTTTTCGTTGCGTTTTCGTCCCGTTTTCGTCCCGTTTTTGTTGTGTTTTTGTTGCGTTTTCGTTGCGTTTTCGTCCCGTTTTTGTTGCGTTTTCGTTGCGTTTTCGTTGTGTTTCCGTCGCGTTTCCGTCGCGTTTCCGTCGCGTTTCCGTCGCGTTTCCGTCTTGTTTCCGTCGTGTTTTTGAAACTGAAAGCAGACTACGAATAAAAGGAACAAAAACAGCACTCGCCCCCGGGCTCGAGCCCACTGTTTATTGAGGACGGGTCAAATGAAGAGAACACGTTACAGTTTTAATAAAGCCTTAAAGCCGCCCAAAGCCATGTCTCTTTGAATTATTCTCATTAGCAGGTGGAGCAGTGACCTCTGCTCTGCTCCGCCCTATATAGCAAAGTAAACATTTTGAGCCTTATATTTATTACATACTGACCTGTTCATAAATAAACCTTCGTTTTGTGTTGTGGTTTTGGCTCCTGTGAGTGAAACTGTCAGTATGAAGATCATGTAAACCTGTCACAAACTGTACAACTGTTCTTGTTTTTTAAATACTTATTATCAAAGGTTTAAAACTTATGGGACATTTAAAATCCCAGACATTTCTTCACCTCTGGATTCAGACAGAAGCAATAACCAGTCAGTGTGTATTTCCCCTCTGCAGCCAGTAGGAGGCGCTGTCAGCTCACTGTTAAAGACTGTAAATGTGTCGTTTGGATTGGACTGAAGTGCGACACACTCTACGTTTGAGTGAGTAGTGAGTGCTGCTCCGGGAATCTTTTCTGAACACTTTAGCCCGTTCACTGTGTTTGTCCTGTAGCCGTTAGCATTTAGCCAGCTAGCATCGCAAGTTATGAAAGATCCAGAGGTTTTCAGCTGTTGTCAACACATCGGCCACATTCAGGTGACGTCAGAGCCTGGTTAGAAACAAACAGAGCTTTTCAGATTTAACTTTAGTGAAGAATTAGGGTAAAACAGCAGCATCGGAGCTAAAGGCTGAGTCATGTTGCATTTTGTGTGGTTGGAGCCAATGAACAATAAACCTATTTTCTTCTGTTTATGATGGAGAAACCACAGAAATGATCAGTGAAATGGACATGTCGTACCTTTCTATGCTTTTATATGGGGTAGAGTTGCATCTGTCCCTTTAAATGTGGAATTGTCCTGTATTTGGCTTTAAAACTCCACATGTCGTATTGAATCAATATGGGACTCAGTTTGTTCTTTTGTTTTTGCCACAGAGCTGAGCTCGGTTCTGCAGAAGTTGTCGACAGTGTCCAGAGTGAAGTGACCTCTGTAAATAAACGCAGACTGTGGACATTGTTCAGCTTTAAATGTGCTTCAGCCCAATATCTTCTATACACTTTTAATATTCATGATTATCTACTATTTCCATGACCTTTACGTTTCTGTTTAGCATTTTACTAAAAGCATAAACAATTGCTTAATAACGTCTTTTCTTGCCACAGTTTACATCATATTAAATAAATGTGGAGCACGAACCAGTGACGTCCAAATAAAAACAATTCCACTGTTACAAATAATGAAAGATTGTCTCTGTTTTCTTCTCCATAAATGATCAAATATGAAGTAACATCTTTCTCTGACAGCGGCTCCAGACGCTCCTCACAAACCTGGATCAGACGTCTCCTGATATTATGAGGCTGATGTAGGATGTGACATGAGACGTAAACACTCTCTGTCGCTAAGCAACCATACTGTACATAAGGGCCATAAGCGAGTCCTAGTTTTGTCCTAAAGGGCAGCGTTCTCCCTTTACCCAAGTCACTGATGGATATTTCAACATGTCTGTGTAAAATATAAACTTACTGATGCAAAACTATGAAAACTACTGATCACAGGAATATTTCCATAACAGACGCAGAGATGAGGATTTAAACTGTTTTATTCACAATCTGAAAACTAAGCGTAAAAATGGGCTCAAAACTTTGTGAAGAAAACACCAATAAACACTGAACAATTATCTCCAATCAATTCAAACATTTCTGATCATAACTCGTTCAACATATATACAGTATTTCATAAACTAATGTTTTCTGAAGAAGAAAAAGAATTAACACATTTAAAGGTTGTTTTAAAGGTATTTCCAGAAACAGAATCAAAAACTACATTCAAATAAAATCACTTGTAATTGTACTATTGACTGTTTTCACAAGGAAAAAAAAGAACAATCTTAAAAGTTGTGTGTTAGCGACATTGTTTTTGATTTAAACAGAATAAACAGACAACTTTAGAAATAAAGAAATATGTTCTTAATGTAAATTCTTTAAATGTGCTTTAAACACTGTGAGTTTTCATGTGTTTTTTTAGAGTACACCTCTGGGTGAATGTTTTCTGACAGACTGAGCAGCTGTAAGGCCTCTCTCCTGTGTGTGTTCTTCTATGAACATCTAAGCTACACTTTTGGGCAAATGTTTTATCACAGATTGAACAGCCGTGTGGTTTCTCTCCAGTGTGTGTTCGTCCATGTGTCTTGAGGTGAGTGAGTTGTGTGAACTTTTTCTCACAGACCTGACAGCTGTAAGGCCTCTCTCCTGTGTGTGTTCTTCTATGTAAAATTAAAGCACTAACTTGTTTAAATGTTTTCTGACATGTTGAACACTTGTAAGGCCTCTCTCCTGTGTGCACTCTCATGTGTCTTGTTAAATCATGTTTATGACTAAATGTCTTGTCACAAACATGACAGCGGTGCTTCTTCTTCTCTTCTCCTCCTTCAGCTCCAGACGTCTCTCCGTTGTCGACCGTCGCGCTCGTCTCTGGGTCAGACTTGTTTTGGGCGGAGACTTTGGTGCTTCTGTCTCTGCTCTGGACCTGGTTGTGGTGATCTCCATCAGCCTCTGTCTCCATCTGTGCGTCTGAGCGGCTGAATGGAGGTTCTTCATCATCGTCGTCAGTGTCAGACGAGTGCTCAGTGTGTCCCTCCGTCTCTGAGCGGAAATGTGGCTCTGAGCTGATGTTCCCGCGCTCAGTTTGTCTCTGTGGAAGCGTGGAGGGCTCTTCTCTCTTCACGCTCACAGCACTGGACTCTGGGAAACACCTGAAACATGAGTTAAATATGAATAAAGTGAACAATAATGTGACTGAGACGTGTTTGAAAGTGTGTGAGCCTACACTGGCAGCTGCTCTTCCTCCCGTGTGACGCTCTGCTCTTCTGGCTCCTCTTTGATCCGTGAGGTCTCGGTGATTTCCCGTTTCAAACTCTGACCAGCGTCCACTCTGACCAGTACGACTCTCGGGCTCAGTATCGGGTCCAGGAGCCGCTGTTTCCTCCAGTTCTCGTCTTGGGAGCGACGCAGTTCCTCCTCACACTCCGCTGTCGTCCTTTCAAACAGCGCACGTGTCTCTCCAGCCGCCGCAGCCAGACGCTCGTTCACAAAAGCTCTGAACGTTTGGCCTTCACACATTTTTACAAACAGCCCTAAACAGAGACCACAGAGGAAACATGGTATCAGCGGGATAATGCCCCATGAAATGTCCATTATCAGAAATAACTGGACTTTGTGTCGGATGGTTCACGCCTCCACGTCGTCCAGTTGTTTCTGAAAAATGTGAGGTCGCAGGATAAATGGAGCTAAACTAAACATGATCTCCGTCAAAGCTAAAAATATTCCGTGAATGACGGAGAATTTTCAGTTAATGTGAGCTCTGCCTTCATCATAAAGTAGTGCAGTAATGTAACTAGCTACTTAACTAGAGACTAGCTAACGAGCTACTTTAAACCTCTTACCACCCGCCAAAACCAAATCCATTCTCTCCTCTTTGCCATAGTCGTCACTTTTTATTTCCCTTATGTGTTTTTGTCACCTTTTTATTACTTTTTTGCTGCTCTTCTGTCACTTTTCTGCTGGATTTTTGTATTTTTTTTGCTGGATTTTTGTATTTTTTTGCTGGATTTCTGTCATTTTTTTGTTCAGTTTTTGTCACTTTTGTCGCTTCTTTCGGTCACTTTTTAGCTTTTTTTGTTGCGTTTACATCCTCATTTTCTTCTCGTTTTTTGCCTCTGTTTTGAAGAAGCTTTTAGATTTGGAGAATTTGGAGAAAACATGTTCAGGTGGGAGTTAAGAGGTTAAAAGTAACGTTTCCCCACTGTGCAGCACATTGGTTGAAATGATGAAGTCTTAGTTAGAATCTCTCAGGAGCTAAAGGCTAGCTCTCCTGCTCTCCTGTCGAGCTAACTGACGATTAGCCTTTAGCTCCCGAGAGATTTTAACTAAGACTTCATCACGATTTAGGCCAACGAAATAAACAGAAATACTATGAAAAACATGTAAAACATCCTTATGAAACATTACTAACTAAAACTGAACACATTGACTCACCTGTTCCGTGTCTAAAATGATTAAATCCCAGGCGTTAGCTTCACACAACAGCAGCAGACTGTGGGAAAGGGCAGAGTGTGGTGTTGCCGCGGTAACGCACACGTAACTGTTTCTCTACAGCCAAAAGTGTGAAATAAAACCTCTACAAACAGAAATAAAAAGGAGAAATGACGTTCAGTCCTAACGTGTGAGGACAGTGAACAAGTCGGCTGCTCCGGGAATCTTTTCTGAGACACTTTAGCCACGTTCAGTGTGTTTTTCCTATAGCCGTTAGCATTTAGCCAGCTAGCATCGCAAATTATGAAAGATGCAGATGTTTTCAGCTGTTGTCAACACATCGACCACATTTAGGTGACGTCAGAGCCTGGTTAGAAATCATTACTAAACATACAAAGCTTTTCAGATTTAACTTTGGTTAAGCATTAGCATAAAACAGTAGCATCTGAGCTAAAGGCTAAGTCGTATTGCATTCTGTGAAGTTGGATCCAGTGAACAATAAACATATTTTATTCTGTTTATGATGGAGAAACCACTGAAATGATGAATGAAATGGACATGTCGTACCTTTCTATGCTTTTATATAGGGGAGAGTTGCATCTGTCCCTTTAAATATGGAATTGTCCTGTATTTGGCTTTAAAACTGCACATGTCGTATTGAATCAACATGAGACTCAATTTGTTCTTTTGTTTTTCCCACAGAGCTGAGCCCGGTTCTGCAGAAGTTGTCGACAGTGTCCAGAGTGAAGCGACCTCTGTAAATAAACACAGACTGTGGACATTGTTCAGCTTTAAAGCAGAACTATTTAACGTGTTTACCTTAATAAATCCTTTTCCGTAGTCCCTGTGGGGGTAATACAAGTGTTTATGGGATGATTGGAGGGTCTTTCATCTCCCCCTGGTGTCTCTGGCCAGAAAACCATGTTTGCAACTTTGCTGCCACCGGACCAGAGCCACCAATACACACTAATAGAATCACGAAGAAGAAGCTAACATGCTAACGGGCAAAGCTAACTGCGGGCTAGCGTCACTTAAACAGTATTTACAGCCAAGTTTGAGTGAAAAAAAAATCATTGTATAATTTGATGTACAATATCCCTCTTTCCCTTCACCTTTTCTGTCAGCGTAGTATTTACTCTCCAAGACAATTAATACTTGCTACGACACCTGCAGTTGCGCTTATGACCTCTAGGGGCAAGAGTTACTTAGTTCTGCTTTAAATGTGCTTCAGCCCCCAATGTTTAATACACTTTTAATATTTATGATTATCTACTATTTCTATGACATTTACGTTGCTGTTTAGCATTTTACTAAAAGCATAAACAATTGCTTAAAGGTCCTATATCATGCAAAATCGACTTTTTAGAGCTTTTAGCCATGTTGTTGTGCTATTTCCTTATCAAAAACACCCCCAGAGTGGTTTGTGGCTTCATTCACGCAGCTCTCAGTAATCCTCCTGAATCCTGCTCTCTGAGGCTCCGCCCTCTCCTGGTGAACGACTGAGTGTTCAGTTGTGTCGTAACAGCAGAACGGAAGTGCTCGACGTCTGTAATGTAATGTCTTACAGCCTGATTTTAATTTGTAAAACAGCTTTTTCATTATTTCTGTTGTAAGAGAGAAACAAAGAGAAAAAAAAAAGTGAAGGGGAAAAAAATAAAAAAGGATGTGCCCGAGGTGCTTCCAGGTCAGCTGTGGCCAAAACAAACACATCCCTGAGCGTCTGAACAGATCAGTCATGTTTGCGCTGCAGCTGAAGATGGAGCTCGTTATAACTGGACACACCTGTTCTTTATTCTCACCTAACGATCATGTCACGGAGAAAAAGAAGCGCGTTTGGCTACGAGGACTTTATTCAACCTTTTTCAAGCAGAGGCCACTCGTCATCAGAAGTTGTTTTTTTCTCCGTGATTCAGCGACTATCACCAAAATATTGTTTTTCTGTGTCTGTGTCTCTGATGGATGTTTGTGAACCTTCGCCAGAACCAAAGTGGATTAACTTTTATAACCAACGCGAGTCCCATAATGTAAACAGCGATGGACCAGAGGGTGAGTCAGTCCAAGCGCGTATTAGCATGTGTGTTAGCATATTAGCTTGTGTGTTAGCATATTAGCTTGTGTGTTAGCCATTTATGAAGCTGTGTTGCAGATGTCAACTCCGTATAACTGCATCGTGAAGTAACTTCACTTAATGTTGTTTATTTATATTACGGTAAAGTTGTATGTGCGGAGAGAGGGGGCGGAGTTAACTGAATCGAAGCGTTGTGTCTTCCGGGGTCGAAAAATACCTCCAGAAAACACTTATATTTATCACAAAAATGAGTGCTCCATAGTGGTAGAGGTACAATATATCATATACATATCTATACTTAACTTTGGAATGGCTAAAATAGCATGATATAGATCCTTTAAAACTCGTAGTACGAGTTTAAATCTCGAAATTTCGAGTTTAAATCTCGAAATTACGAGTTTAAATCTCAAAATTTCGACTTCCTGTTGGGCTTTTATTTTTTTAACATGGCGGAAACGGGCTTCCATACATTTTTGTCATTTTTTTGTCATTTTTTTGTCACATTTCTGTCATTCTTTTGTCACATTTTTTTATTTTTATTTTTTATTTTGTAACATTTTTGTCATTTTTTTGTGTCATTTTTTTTGTCACATTTTGTCATTTTTTTGTCACATTTTGTCACATTTTTTTGTCATTTTTTTTGGTCAAATTTTTGTTGTTTTTTTCGGCAATTTTTTGTAAATTTCTTATATCATTTTTGCCCCTTTTTCATACATTTTTCGTCACTTTTTTGTCAATGTTTTCTCACTTTCTTGTCACATTTCCATCATTGTTTTCGTCTCAGTTTCGTTGCTACTGTCACACCTTTTTTCCAGAAGCTTTTGGACTGGGGGTAAAGCCAAACTGGAGAAAAGGTGCTCGGTTCAGGTGGGAGTTAAGGGGTTAAACGGACATATTAAAATAAGACTGTGTCGTCTGTGCCCCTCCCCTTCAGTATGTGTTTGTCTCTCCACCTCCCTGGGTGTGGCTGCTGGCACACCTGGCTTCAATCACCACTCGGCCTCCAGAATAAGAAGCCTGGGGGATCATCCCACGCCGTTGTCGCCAGTTAGTGCAAAGTTTGTGGCTCCAAGTTCACTTTTGGATTTTGGATTTTTTTCTAATACGTCCAGTGTTCAGCCTCTGCCTCCCCGTCAGCCCACCTGTGATCGGCCTCTCCTACAACACACTGTTCATAAATAAACCTAAACCTGTCACAAACTGTGCAACTGTTCTGTGCAAGTGCAATAATAAAGTTGATCTTGAATTGCATCAATACTTTAAATACGTATTATCAAAGGTTTAAAACTTATGGGACATTTAACCCCTTAACCCCTTAACTCCCACCTGAACCGAGCACATTTTCTCTAGTTTGGCTTTACCCCAGTCCAAAAGCTTCTGGAAAAAAGCTGTGAAAATAGCAACAAAACTGAGACGAAAACAGTGATGGAAATGTGACAAAAGAGTGAGAAAACATTGGCGTAAAAGTGACAAAAAATTGATGAAAAAGTGGCAAAAATGTGACAAGAAATTGACAAAAAATTGATGAAAAAAAAAAGACAAAAATGTGACAAAAATGTGACAAAAAATGACAAAAATTTTACAAAATAATTACAAAAAATTGATAAAAAATTGATAAAAATGTGACCAAAAAATGACAAAAATTAGATAAAAAATTGATGAAAAAAGACAAAAAATTGACAAAAAAAGACAAAAGTGTGACAAAAAATTACAAAAATGTGATAAAAATGTGACAAAAATGACAAAAATATGACAAAAAAATTACAAAAATGTGACAAAAAAAAAACAAAAATGTGACAAAAATTTGACGAAAAAAAAAGACAAAAATGTGACAAAATGTGACTAAAAATGATAAAAATTTGATAAATAAATTGACCAAAAAAATACTAAAATGTGACAAAAAATGACAAAAATTTTACAAAATAATTACAAAAAATTGATAAAAAATTGACAAAAATGTGACAAAAAAAATGACAAAAATTAGATAAAAAATTGACGAAAAAAGACAAAAATGTGACAAAAAAAGACAAAAATGTGACAAAAAAATTACAAAAATATGCCAACTAAAGTTACAAAAATGAGTTGAATACCCCCCCCCAAAAAAATGATGAAAAAAAAATCTGATGACGTGAGGAAAAATATCCTCTCGGTTCAGGCGGGAGTTAAGGGGTTAAAATCCCAGACATTTAGAATGCTGTGATGTCATCTGATCGGAACCTATGAACAAAGAACCTTACCATATACGGCAAGTCATGTGACCTGTTTGTGGCGCCGTTGCTATGCCAACGTCAGTTCTCCTCACACTTCATAACTGGAAAATCGCGTTAAAAAGCCTGGCCTGGGGACAGTGTGATCGGACGACGCCATGGATCGAAACCGGGTCAGGAGACCGTCTGGTGCGTCAGACAGAGTCAGCGTCAGACAGAGTTCAGATTACTCTGAAGACGACAGTCCAAGCTCGTCTGACATGGCGGACAGCAGTTACGCACAAATGCAAATGGAGTTGACAGGTATTCTGGAAGAGAGACTGGCGATCGCAAAACGCAAACTCGAAGAAACTCGCAAAGAGATCAAAGCAAAAGAATCGGCAAAGAAAGATCAGTTATGCGCTGAAGAAAGGGAACGGGACACGCTGGAATGTAGGATCAGATTTTTGGAAGAAGCCAATTTGAAACTGCAGGAAAAACTCAGCGCCTCGACAGACAGGAATGAAACGCTGCAGGCTGAATTAAAACAGGCCATGGAAGCAAAAAAGCCAGAAAGTGAAGTGATGAGTGATGACCAGAACCTGAATGCAACAGAACCTGAATGCAGCGTTTGGAAGACACAGGCTGAGGACTTGAGGCAAGAAAATGATCAGCTTAAGCAAACAGTGCTGTATCTGGAAGCCACATTAAAAGTGAAGGACAGCGATATCTCAGACCTGTCGTCAACGATTCATCAACTCCATCAGATAAGAATGAGTCTCGCACGTCAAGTGAATACGTCTCTCAGCGTCGAGGACGACAGTGATGAGACGTGCAGGGCAGAGAATCATTTCACTGAAGCAGATGAAGAAGAAGCGATAGAAGCACCCCTTAACGCTCAATCCTCTGATCATAAAGCAGTGAATCTAAATCTGATGCCATCCATGCAAGCCAGGGTGTCGAAATGTGTGTCAGACCTTAAGTCTGAATGCAACGTTTGGAAGACGCAGGCTGACAACATGATAGAAGAACATCTCTGGCAGGAGGGAAGATTCTACTCACTGATGGGGACAGTATCAGTGAAGGAAAGCGAGATCTCAGAGCTGTCGAACAAGCTCTCCGAATCTGAAGAAAAAATCCAATCACTGGAAGCTTCTGTAAACAAGAATGAAACACAGATCAAGACTCTGTCAAATGAACTGAGCAGGAAAAACTCTGAAAGTGCCAAACTCAAGAATGAACTTGAGGCCTTCATGTCTGCCATTCAAAGAAATGGTAATCAGCAGCGTTTAATGGAGCTTGCTACGTCTAGCAGCGTTTTCGAGGAAGACAGTGCTTTGCAAGCTACGCCAAACGAGCTTCAAAAGCAAGCACAGAAACTACAAGATTTGAGAGACAAATGTGCCTCTGTCGAAGCTGAGGTCGTTGAGCTCAAGGCCGAAAACGGTCAACTTAAAGCGCAAAACACTCAGCAGGACGAGGAGATTGTCCGCTTGAACACCAGGATTTGTGAACTCTCCTCAGAGTTACAAAAGAACCAGGATGAGAGGATTGAGACATCAGAGCTCAGATCAGAAGAATCAGAGGAGGCCGGCTGTGCATTTTGGGACAAGTGTTGTACCACTGCCAAGGTTGCAGTCAAAACAGCAGTTGTCTTTGGAGGAGTGGCTTTGGGCATGGGCCTGGGCCACATCGCGGGAGGGGGTTATCAGAGAAGCGGGATTCCCAACTACTTCTAAATCACATCCCAAACGTGAACGTGTCCCTGTAATCGACCGAGTGTCTGCTATTTGTTGATTAATTCCAGTTACATGAGAGAGTCTGTCTTGTGTAAATGGGTCAAAAGTGACTAGAGAGAGTCAAGACCGTTAGCATCTGTGTAAAATCACTTTGCATGGACCGGTACTTCATTTATAGGATGTATTAATGAAGTATGGATGGTGGGGGTGCTGAAACACAGATACAAACGGAAGGAAGTTTGGAGTGAAAGTCGAAGAGTGTAGGCAAAGACTACACTCTTCGAGAATGGAATGGGCGTTGTCAGCTTCTGTGATTCCAGTTACATGAGAGTCTGTCTTTTGTAAATGGAAGAACTGTCGTCTGGACTGTTAGCATCTGTGTAAAATCACTTACATACGGTACGTCATTGATAACATGTATCAGTGAAGTATTGGACGGTGGGAGTGCTGAAGCACAGATACAAACGGAAGGGAGTTTGGAGTGAAAGTCGAAGAGTGTAGGTCTTGTTTAAAAGGTTAAGGGAGTTGAGAATTGAATGGGCGTTGTCGGCATCTGTGATTCCAGTTATAGGAGAGTCTGTCTTGTGTAAATGGAAGAACAGAGAGTAGCGAGTGTCTGGACTGTTAGCATCAGTGTAAAATCACTTTGGTACGTCATTGGTAGCATGTATCAGTGAAGTACTGGACGATGGGACTGTGGATTGAAAGGGCAGAGGATGCATTTCTGGGCAGGCCTGTCTGCGGTAACTTTGACTATGGAGAGTGAACGAGGAAGCTGAACGAGTCAAGGTCACGTCAGAGGACGTTTCCGCCACGTTTTTGCTGCGTTTTCGTCTTGTGTAAATGGGTCAAAAGTGACTAGAGAGAGTCAAGACCGTTAGCCTCTGTGTAAAATCACTTTGCATGGACCGGTACTTCATTTATAGGATGTATTAATGAAGTATGGATGGTGGGGGTGCTGAAGCACAGATACAAACGGAAGGAAGTTTGGAGTGAAAGTCGAAGAGTGTAGGCAAAGACTACACTCTTCGAGAATGCATCTGTGATTCCAGTTATAGGAGAGTCTGTCTTTTGTAAATGGAAGAACTGTTGTCTGGACTGTTAGCATCTGTGTAAAATCACTTTCGTATGGTACGTCATTGTATCAGTGGTATTGGACGGTGGGAGTGCTGAAACACAGATACAAACAGAAGGGAGTTTGGAGTGAAAGTCGAAGAGTGTAGGTCTTGTTTAAAAGGTTAAGGGAGTTGAGAATTGAATGGGCGTTGTCGGCATCTGTGATTCCAGTTACATGAGAGTCTGTCTTTTGTAAATGGAAGAACTGTCGTCTGGACTGTTAGCATCTGTGTAAAATCACTTACATACGGTACGTCATTGATAACATGTATCAGTGAAGTATTGGTTGGTGGGAGTGCTGAAACACAGATACAAACAGAAGGGAGTTTGGAGTGAAAGTCGAAGAGTGTAGGTCTTGTTTAAAAGGTTAAGGGAGTTGAGAATTGAATGGGCGTTGTTGTCGGCATCTGTGATTCCAGTTATAGGAGAGTCTGTCTTGTGTAAATGGAAGAACAGAGAGTAGCGAGTGTCTGGACTGTTAGCATCAGTGTAAAATCACTTTGGTACGTCATTGGTAGCATGTATCAGTGAAGTACTGGACGATGGGAGTGTGGATTGAAAGGGCAGAGGATGCATTTCTGGGCAGGCCTGTCTGCGGTAACTTTGACTATGGAGAGTGAACGAGGAAGCTGAACGAGTCAAGGTCACGTCAGAGGACGTTTCCGCCGCGTTTTCGTTGCGTTTTCGTCCCGTTTTTGTTGCGTTTTTGTTGCGTTTTTGTTGCGTTTCCGTCGCGTTTTCGTCCCGTTTTTGTTGCGTTTCCGTCGCGTTTTCGTCCCGTTTTCGTCCCGTTTTCGTCCCGTTTTTTTTGCTTTTTTGTTGCGTTTTCGTTGCGTTTTCGTCCCGTTTTTGTTGCGTTTTCGTCCCGTTTTCGTTGCGTTTTCGTCAGATCTTGGTCTCTGGTCCGTCGGCGATGAGCGGTTGGAAGGAGTTGCGGATCCGCGCGGCCTCGGCGGTGCACAGGTGACCGAACGCCTTGTTTGTACCAATCCGGAGTCCTGCCCCTGAAGCGGAGAAAACACGAGGCACAAAAACTTACAAGGTGTTCCTGAAAAACTACGGGAACAATCTCTCCGGGGGTTTGTGATTTGGCGGCGTGAGCGTGTCTTACTTGAGGTCCACTCTGCAGACGTGTGCGTGAGCCGGGACTTGCCCGACCCGCACGGCTCCAGGAGGAAGCTGGACTGGCGGAAACAACAGGAGACGTGACATCACCAACAGCTGTTTCATACAAACAATATCACCCATGTAGAATTGGGGCGATTGGCAGCGCGGTGGTTTATGGGATGGCACATAACGTAAATTCTCTAATGCTAGCCTGTATTCCATTAGCGGCCGGGTCTCTAACAGAGGCCGGGTTCGCGGCTGGCGGAGGCAAATTAAAGCCGGTCTCTAAAACAGGCCGGGGCTTTTATTAGAAACTATAGCAGTAGAAATATTCCCCATGTTCGGAATGTGTCTCATACTGGTGTAAATGAAAACTCACGTGCAGGAAGTAAACAAACGGGAACCCGGGCCGATGGGGACGCTGCAGAGGAGCTGATCCGAGCGTAACTTTGACACAGATTTAGCCACTTTTCAAACCTCCAGGGACTATATTTGGAAACAGGGCAAACAACAAATGTTGTGTGAGCCTCCTTTTTAATAAAGTCTCCATCGCGTCTTCAAAGCACGTCCAGCTGCTCCGTGTGCAGGTCAGTCTCACGCCTCAAAATAACTCCTCCCATCAGCGCGAGCGTCTCGTCTTCTCTCGGGTCAGTCTCATGATCGATCACAAACACAAACGCTCCGTCTAAACTCGCCTTTTACACAAGATAACAACAAATAATCCGGTCCGCGGTAAAAACGAAACAGAAACCTGCAGTGACATTGATGTCAATGTTCCACTAACAGCAACAAAACACTTCCTGTTGTCCCGACAAAATAAAAGGCGTCAATGTTCCAGCCGCTGGGAGAGGGTTTGCAAAGTTAATTAATAAATGAACCTAATATTTTAGGTGCAAATGGACACAAATCTCGTTTTTCTTCATTTTCCTGGTCGTCCGTTTTGCTCAAATAGAAATAAAGGCCTGTCTCTTTGTGGCCTGGTTCCAATAAAGGCCTGGTCCTAGATGCCCTTGAGTAAATAAAGGCCCCGGCCTATATTACAGCATTTACGGTAACTCCTGACCGCTGGTGAGGAACCTCCAGAGGTCCCTATGCGAAAGGACATATGATGGGAAGCTCCTTTGTGAATTCCACGTGTAGTAATGTCAGGTAAACAAACTACTGCAGATCCGGTAACCGAGCAGATCACTCCGCCGCTGCGTAGCTACAACCAGGAAGCTGATGCTGCTCAAATATAAGTTCTTTTAAATGGTTATATTTAAAACATTATTCAGTCACACAGACATTTATATGGGTCGTCTGGTGGTATAAGGGATTTGCCTCAGGTGCACTGTGCTTGGGTCAGACTGTTTTTAATGCAGGCTACTAGTTACCATAGACATGCACTAGCCTAGCGCCACTAAACTCTTCAAATATAAGGACTGCATGAATTAAAAAACAACTCCAGAATAACTAGGAAGTGAGGCCCTATGTAAAAAATCCTGAAATATCCCTTTAACCTCTTAACTCCTGCCTGAACCGAGAGGATCTTTTTCCTCACTTCATCAGATTTTTTTCCCATCATTTTTTTGTTGGTTATTCAACTCACTTTTGTAACTTTTTAATTATTTTTTTGTCACATTTTTTATCAATTTTTTGTCAGTTTTGTCAAATTTTTTGTCAATTTTTTATCACATTTTTTGTCATTTTTTGTCATTTTTTTTGTCATTTTTTGTCTTTTTTTTGTAATTTTTTGTCAAATTTTTTGTACGTTTTTTGTCAAATTTTTATCACATTTTTGTCATTTTTTGTCACATTTTTGTCATTTTTTGTCATTTTTTTTGGTCATTTTTGGTCATTTTTTCGTCACTTTTTTGTCAATGTTTTCTCACTTTTTTTGTCACATTTCCATCATTGTTTTCTTCTCAGTTTTGTTGCTATTTTCACAGCTTTTTTCCAGAAGCTTTTGGACTGGACTCAGGCAAACCTAAAATGGCCGCCATCAGAGTTTTTACAGATTACTCAAAAATACGTGAATGTGCCAAGGCAACACTTCAGGCATGTTTTTAATGAGGGAATGACCTAATAACATGATGTAAAGCTTGAAAAAGTCCATTTTGCATAACACCCCCCCTTTAAAAATTGTGTTTGTGAATAAAATCTTAGTAAAAAGAGGCTGCAACTGTGTGACAAATCTCTTCTTTTCCACGTGTGTTGCCTGCTCCATTGTTGGGCTGACGAGCTGAGGAGCCGGCATCGTGCTTTTTCACATTAGGCATTTTAACAAACATTTAAGTTTAAACAACCTTATCCCATAATAAGAATATTGAGATTGAATAATTACTCACAATTATCGACTGAATGAAAGAAAACAACAGATATTTAGTTTTTTGTTTTTAAAATGCTTTGTAATACTTGAGCTGGTAAACATTTCTAAAAATAAAAGCAGCTTTTCCACTCGTTTGCCAAGAACAAAACACTGTCAACTTTACAACTAATCAATTATCATAATTATTTTAATTATGTTATTATTAGGCCAGAATCTAGTCTCGGTTTTATGTTTTCTAAACTTGTTTGTCAGATGTTTTGATGAACAAACTGAGAAACGTGTTTCTAAAGTAACAGGACTTTCTCTTTCCTTCTGTCCCCGAGCAGAGGAGCGTTCGCTTTGTGTTTCCCAACATTTGGACAAACTTTGTTGTGAATTATGCCGTTCATGACCTTGAGTTTGACATTTACAGAGAAGGATTATCTCCACGTTGTTTCATATTGGACGTATCTTTCCACCGACAGCAGCATTACGGATCCATCAGCGACACCTCGGTCATGTTTTGGATCCTAAACTCTGCTGACTTCAGTCGGGCGGATAAAGCTCTGTAGGAGAGTCCTTCTGCCGCGCTCGACTATCACTGAGTTTGTTTGTGGCGCCAGCGTCGCTTCGCCCTCTCGGACCATGAGCGGCACCGGTGTAAAGATTTTAAACTACCCCCCATTTCAGGCTACCCCCCGGTAATTTGAAATCAGTTTCAAGTTACCCCCGGGGGTAAGATGAACGCGATTTCAAGCTACCCCCCCTGATTTCAGACTACCCCCCTCTCAACTGCTTTCTTCATCCATAAGATACCTTACAGGAACCGCAGTTGGAGCCGTAACCTTAGGGATAGTGGAGTTTACGAACTAAAGCTAACCTTACCGTAGCCCTAACCTTAAGGATAGTGGAGTTTACGAACTAAAGCTAACCTTACCTTAGCCCTAAACTTAAGGATAGTGGAGTTTACGAACTAAAGCTAACCTTACCATAGCCCTAACCTTAAGTTTACGAACTAAAGCTAACCTTACCATAGCCCTAACCTTAAGTTTACGAACTAAAGCTAACCTTACCATAGCCCTAACCTTAAGTTTACGAACTAAAGCTAACATTACCGTAGCCCTAAACTTAAGGATAGTGGAGTTTACGAACTAAAGCTAACATTACCGTAGCCCTAAACTTAAGGATAGTGGAGTTTACGAACAAAAGCTGACCTTACCAGATGAAAAGTTACGAGAGTTGTAGCTATTATTAGCAATTAACATCCGGGCATTTTCTATTTAACACAGCCGTGCCAAACAAACAATACATATTGTGGCGGGGGTAATCTGAAATCAGGGGGGGTAACTTGAAATCAGTTTCAGGTTACCCCCGGGGGTAATTTGAAATCGATTTCAAGTTACCCCCCGGTAGTCTGAAATCAATTTCAAAGTACCGGGGGGTAAGGTGAATGGGGGGGTAGTTTGAAATCGCTACACCGGGCGGCTCCTCATCGCTGCTTCTGTGCATTTATTTGTCTACTTTTTTAACTAACTTGTGCGCAAATAATTGGGTCGTTGAACGTTGATTTTTAAGATCAGTTTACCATGGATTTAAGACCAAAAAGGCCAAATTTTAGACTTTTTTTAGACAGCCGGTTGCACTCGGTGATCATGTGCGCCAGCCCCTGCGTCGCGGCCAGGTTCTCGTTCAGGTCTTTCTGGTCCGGTCCGCCCGTGGCCCGTGGCGTTTGGTTCAGGTGGGGGGTAAGAGTTTAAGGCGGGGGGGTAAGGAGTTAACACACACAAATCTTCTATTGTCCCATCTAAACTCCAAAACCAGCTGCTGTTTCCGCCCTTTAAACCTGACAAACACAAAGACCCGAGACAATTATCTGATTTGTTTCCAACTTGCAGTTCCAGCTCCCGCCACCAGATGTCGCCCTTACCCCTGATCCTCAAAAACAAAAATTCAACAAAAAGTGACAAAAATTCAACAAAAATGTGGCAAAAACTCAACAAAAATGTGACAAAAACTCAACCAAAGAGTGACAAAAACTCAACAAAAATGTCACAGAAGTTCAACAAAAAAGTGACAAAAATTCAACAAAAAAGTGACAAAAATTCAACAAAAACGTGACAAAAACTCAATGAAAATGTCACAGAAATTCAACAAAAACGTGACAAAAACTCAACAAAAATTCAACAAAAATTCAACAAAAATGTGACAAAAACTCAAAAAAAAAAAGTCACAAAAACTCAACAAAAATGTGACAAAAACTCAAAAAAAAAAGTGACAAAAACTCAACAAAAATGTGACAAAAACTCAAAAAAAAAAGTGACAAAAACTCAACAAAAAAGTGACAAAAATTCAACAAAAACGTGACAAACACTCAAAAAAAAAAGTGATAAAAACTCAACAAAAATGTCACATAAAATGGGGAGAAAAAGGAAAAAAAACATACAAAAGGTGACACAACACAGCAACAACGCGAGGACGATTATTGAAAAGAACCCAAAACAAACAGCAGGGACAGGCTCACACCTCTGATTTGTTTCCAAGTTGCAGTTCCAGCTCCCGCCACCAGATGTCGCCCTTACCCCTGATCCTCAAAAACAAAAATTCAACAAAAAGTGACAAAAATTCAACAAAAATGTGGCAAAAACTCAACCAAAGAGTGACAAAAACTCAACAAAAAAGTGACAAAAATTCAACAAAAAAGTGACAAAAATTCAACAAAAAAGTGACAAAAACTCAACCAAAGAGTGACAAAAACTCAACAAAAAAGTGACAAAAATTCAACAAAAAAGTGACAAAAATTCAACAAAAAAGTGACAAAAATTCAACAAAAACGTGACAAACACTCAAAAAAAAAAATGTCACAGAAATTCAACAAAAACGTGACAAAAACTCAACAAAAATTCAACAAAAATTCAACAAAAAAGTGACAAAAACTCAAAAAAAAAAGTCACAAAAACTCAACAAAAATGTGACAAAAACTCAAAAAAAAAAGTGACAAAAACTCAACAAAAATGTGACAAAAACTCAACAAAAATGTGACAAAAACTCAACAAAAAAGTGACAAAAACTCAACAAAAATGTGACAAAAATTCAACAAAAACGTGACAAACACTCAAAAAAAAAAGTGATAAAAACTCAACAAAAATGTCACATAAAATGGGGAAAAAAAGGAAAAAAAACATACAAAAGGTGACACAACACAGCAACAACGCGAGGACGATTATTGAAATGAACCCAAAACAAACAGCAGGGACAGGCCCACACCTCTGATTTGTTTCCAAGTTGCAGTTCCAGCTCCCGCCACCAGATGTCGCCCTTACCCCTGATCCTCAACGGCAGCTGTCTGACCCCGGTGTCACGTGTGTAAAGTAATATTCAGCAGCTGCTCGTGTTGAACAACCTCCTGAGTCACGTCCACAACAAAACGCTGCGAGTGTGGGCTGAGTTACTGTAACAGAGGATGACGAGTTCACCTTTTGTTGACTGAGTAACGCTAAACTACAACAGCTGCCACTACCATCACCGCGGAAACACGTGCCGCACTCACCGTCCAGCATCTCATCCATTAACCGTTTTCAGCAATTTCATGAGCTTCCAGGCCAGTTTTCTAACATTTGTGTGAAGGTGACCGTGAAAAATGACGCCCCAGGGCAGCTGTGGCTACAGTGGTGTCTGATCACCAGCGAGTGCAGCGTGAGTGAATAATGGCCACAGTGAAGCGCTTTGAGAGGCTTGTCAAGCTTGTTCAGTGCAATACAAGTTTAGACCTTTTCTTCTTCTCCTCCTTCTTCATTTTCATCTCCTTCTTGAGCTTCTTCTTTTTCTTCATCATCTTCTTCTTCATCATCTTTTTCATCTCCTTCTTGAGCTTCTTCTTTTTCATCTTCATCTTTTTCATCTTCTTCTTCATCTTTTTCTCCTTCATCTCCATCTTCTTTTCTTCTCCTTCATCTTCTTTATCTTCTTTTTCTTCATCTTCTTCATATTTTTCTTCTCCATCTTCTCCATCTTTTTCATCTCCTTCTTCATCTTTTCTCCTTCTTCATCTTTTTCTTCTTCTTCTCCATCTTTTTCTCCTTCATCTTCTTTTTCTTCATCTTTTTCTCCTTCATCTTCTTTTTCTTCATCTTTTTCTCCTTCATCTTCTTTTTCTTCATCTTTTTCTCCTTCATCTTCTTTTTCTTCATCTTTTTCTCCTTCATCTTCTTTTTCTTCATCTTCTTTTTCTTCATCTTCTTTTTCTTCATCTTCTTTTTCTTCATCTTCTTTTTCTTCATCTTCTTCACCTTCTTCATCTTCTTCTTATTCTACATCTTCTTTTTCTTCATCTTCTTTTTCTTCTTCATCTTCTTTTTCTTCTCCTTCATCTTGTTCTCATTCATCTTTTTCTCCCTCATCTTTTTCTTCATCTTCCTCTTCTCCTTCATCTTTTTCTCCCTCATCTTTTTCTTCATCTTCCTCTTCTCCTTCATCTTTTTCATCTTCATCTTCTTCTCCTGCATCTACTTCATCTTCTTTTTCTTCTTCCTTATCTTTTTCTCATTCCTCTCCATCTTCTTTTTCTTCTTCATATTCTTCTCCTCTTCTTCATCTTCTCCTTCATCTTCTTCATCTTCATTTTGTTCTTCTCCTTCATCTTCTTTTTCTCCTTCATGTCAAAGTTTTCTTCCTCTTTGTTTTCTTCCTACTTCACTCCGCTCGATCCTCTCAACAAAAAAAACCACAAGGAATTTCCAAACCTCAAAGACCGAAATAAACGTTCTTCAAACCGACTTTTATTTTGACGTCTTTGGGCTCGAGGCGTTTCCTGTTCAGCTTCCTCACAGACACGTTCATCCCTGAATCAAACTTCCCCAAACTTGACTCACGGTCTGGATTATAAATAAAAAATAACTGTGCAGGGACAGACCCCCTGCTCTGAGTCAGTGTGGTGCGTTCAAAGACTGTTGGAAAAAAAACACACACTCCAGCCGTGAGTCAAAGAAAAACTGCATTCAATCATACGACAAAAGGAAAATGGAGAAAATGTGAAGTTTAAACTTACACCGGTCGAAAGTTTGGAAAAGTTTGGATTTATTTTTGCTTTTCCGGCACATTTTTGTTGCTCTTTTTGTCACTTTTTTGTTGTGTTTTCATCCTTGTTGTTGCTATTTTGATGCTTTGTTCAGGTGGGGGTTAAGAGGTTAAATTCTTCAAAATTGCTGACTCTTATTCTGGACCTTTTCTCAATGGGCTTCAAGGTCGTCCCCTGTAGCTCCTGAGGAAACCTGAGCAACCTGAACGTTCAGTAAAAAAATAAAAATAAAATCTTTATGTTTAGGGTTGTAAACATGACAAAATGTGCAAAAGTTCAAGGTGTATGAATACCTACGAGAGGCACTGTATATATATATATATATATATATATATATATATATATATATATATATATATATATATATATATATATATATATATATAAATAAATAAAAAAACTTCCTCACCCTCCGCGGGCGGTCTCTCTTTTTCCTCCTGCTCGGGTCCTCTACCGTCGGCCTGGGAGCTTGAGGGTTCTGCGCAGTATCTTTGCTGTTCCTAGAACTGCACTTTTCTGGACCGAGATGTCTGATGTGTTTCCTGGGATCTGCTGGAGCCACTCCTCCAGTTTGGGGGTCACTGCCCCGAGTGCCCCAACGACCACGGGCACCACTGATGCCTTCACCCTCCAGGTTTTCTCCAGCTCTTCTCTGAGCCCCTGGTATTTCTCTAGTTTCTCGTGTTCCTTTTTCCTGATGTTGAAGTCGCTTGGTATTGCTATGTCGATCACAACGGCTCCTCTGCTCTTTGTCACCACCACAATGTCCGGTTGGTTCATTACCATTCTGTCCGTCTGTATCTGGAAGTCCCACAGGATCTTGGCTCGGTCATTCTCTACCACCTTTGGAGGTGTTTCCCACTTTGACCTTGGGGTTTCCAGCCCATACTCTGCACAGATGTTCCTGTACACTATACCAGCCACTTGGTTATGGCGCTCCATGTAAGCTTTCCCTGCAGCATCTTACACCCTGCAGTTATGTTCTTACACCCCGCAGCATCTTACACCCTGCAGTTATGTGCTGGATTGTCTCATTGGCCTCTTTGCACAGTCTACACCTGGGGTCTTGTCTGGTGTGGTAGATCTGGGCCTCTATTGCTCTGGTGCTCAAGGCTCCTGTGCAGCCCTGATGAGCCTCTGTGCTGTCCTTTAGTCCGGCTCTGTCTAGCCATTGGTAGGATTTCTGTATATCCGCCACTTCCGTTATGTTTCGGTGGTACATGCCGTGTAGGGGCTTGTCCTCCCATGACGGGACCTCCAGCACCTCATCTTCTGTTCCCCATTGTCTGAGACATTCACTGAGCACGTCATCTGTCGGAGCCTTGTCCTTGATGTACTTATGGATCTTGGATGTTTCATCCTGGATAGTGGCTCTCACACTCACTAGTCCTCGGCCTCCTTCCTTACGGCTAGCGTACAGTCTCAGGGTGCTGGATTTGGGGTGGAACCCTCCGTGCATGGTTAGGAGCTTTCGCGTCTTAACATCTGTGGTCTGTATCTCATCCTTTGGCCAGCTTATTATTCCTGCAGGGTATCTGATTACTCCGCTGTCGTCCTTTCAAACAGCGCACGTGTCTCTCCAGCCGCCGCAGCCAGACGCTCGTTCACAAAAGCTCTGAACGTTTGGCCTTCACACATTTTTACAAACAGCCCTAAACAGAGACCACAGAGGAAACATGGTATCAGCGGGATAATGCCCAATGAAATGTCCATTATCAGAAATAACTGGACTTTGTGTCGGATGGTTCACGCCTCCACGTCGTCCAGTTATTTCTGAAAAATGTGAGGTCGCAGGATAAATGGAGCTAAACTAAACATGATCTCCGTCAAAGCTAAAAATATTCTGTGAATGACGGAGAATTTTCAGTTAATGTGAGCTCTGCCTTCATCATAAAGTAGTGCAGTAATGTAACTAGCTACTTAACTAGAGACTAGCTAACGAGTTACTTTAAACCTCTTACCACCCGCCAAAACTAAATCCATTCTCTCCTCTTTGCCATTGTCCTCACTTTTTATTTCCCTTGTGTGTTTTTGTCACTTTTTTATTACTTTTTTGCTGCTCTTCTGTCACTTTTTTGCTGGATTTTTGTCATTTTTTGCTGGATTTTTGTCATTTTTTTGCTGGATTTTTGTCATTTTTTTGCTGGAATTTTGTCATTTTTTTTTCTGGATTTTTGTCATTTTTTTGTGCTGGATTTTTGTCATTTTTTGTTCAGACTGTGTAAAATCAGCAATGTTTTAAAACAATCTATTCAATGTGGAAACATCCATATACTTGAGAGAAGCTTGTGTTGTTTTTAATTCTGATTTTACACAGTCTGAACATTGTTAGTGGAAGCATATTTTAGGCTGTTGATTTTTGTTTACAGTTCAACATTTATGTCACAATTATGTATATTGATTTATATATTGAATAAAGCCACTACAATACGTTGGGTTGTGATTATTGATGTGCAGTTTCATTCACATGCTGGACAACTCTGCTTTTCCAAATCGAGCCTGTAGTAAGGCAGAGCAACTGAACGTCATTTCCTCTGAATATTTCAACAGTGACAGATTACACCAAATGATTTACCTTTACTTGAGGTAATGAAGGTAAAATCCGCTCCAAGGCATCAAGCGTTAGGTGTGTTCGAGATGCGGTTGCGGCTCGCCTGGATGATCGGCGAGAGTAGCCGGCGAAACGGGGGGCGGAGAAAAAAGTCTGAAGCCAATCCGACCGCTCCACATGCAGAACAACGAGAGCCTCAGATCACGCAGCGTCTCGTTCAGATATCGCGTTCATTTAAAGTTTATCCTAAATAAAAGTCATTCGCCTCCTGCTCTGTTTCCTTTACTCCAGAGACATCATTCTTCATCAGAGGAAACTTTCCCATTTGTTTGTTCAAGTTTGTGAGATAAAACACGTCCTTTTAAATCACGAGTTGTTCTGTAAGAGCATCAAACATGAGCTCTATTTTAGGGGCGATACATAACTTTAATAGTTTCAGTCATAGTTTATTTGTTCAGATCTAAAGAGGAGAGGGGAGGGGGAGGAGCACGTTTCTGATCACACAGACTCGTATCCAATCACCTGAGCGTGAGGACAGGTGGGCGTTTTCCCATCATGCACGGGGCCTTGGAGCTGCTGCAGTTCCTCTGGAGAGATGCAGCGGCTGATCAAGTCGGCTGCTCTCGTCGGGGTCTCACGATCTTTCCGTGCCCCACGTGCCCGTGACATCAGAGCCTCTGGAGCAAGTCGGACAGAAATCTAACCGGCACCGAGCGTCTGCAGTCGGCGTCAAAACTGCGTCCGTCTGGCTCATCTCAAACACACCTACTGTTAGCATGTGTTAGCTCACCTGACTCATATTACAGACAGGCATCTACACAGCCAGCAAGCTCCCTTGGAAGGATGATAGTAGGTGTCTATTAAAGAGCCTGTTCTAAAAAAAAAAGAAATATTTGCTTTAACGGTTTATACGCCCATTTAAATCATCCTTCTTTTTCGATTAACATCACAAGTCCAGACAAGACCAGGCCACAAAATTGTTCGTATGCAGAGATGAGGATTTAAAACGGTTTTATTTACAATTTGAAAAAGAAAAATGTAATTGAAAACAGGCTCAAACTATTGTTACAAACATGTCGATTTGTCAAGAATTTATAAAACACCGAACAATTGGCTTCAATCGATGCAAACATTTCTGATTATAACTTGTTCAACATATATACAGTATTTCATCAACCAATTAATTCTTTTTCCAAACAAAATCAAAAGCTAAAGCTGTTTCCAGAATCAGTCTTTACTCAGAGATGTGTGAAGTCAATTCAAACTAAATAAATCACAGGTGGAAAAAAATATTTTCATAAGACGAAAAAGAAGTGTCTGCAGAAAATTACATACAGAAAATTGAGAACAATCTTAAAACTTTGTATTAAGAGAAATTTAAATTGATTTCTTCAGAAAAACAAACATGTTGGATGTTGAAATGTGCTTTAAACTCTGTGAGTTTTCATGTGTCTTTTCAGATTACTTCTCAGAGTGAATGTTTTCTGACAAACTGAGCAGCTGTAAGGCCTCTCTCCTGTGTGTGTTCTTCTATGTCTATCTAAAGTAGACTTTACGGCAAATGTTTTACTACAGATTGAACAGCCGTGTGGTTTCTCTCCAGTGTGTGTTCGTTCATGCATCTTGAGGTTAGTGAGCTGTGTAAACTTTTTCTCACAGACCTGACAGCTGTAAGGCCTCTCCCCTGTGTGTGTTCTTCTATGTGAAATTAAATTACCAACTCGTTTAAATGTTTTCTGACATGTTGAACACTTGTAAGGCCTCTCTCCTGTGTGCACTCTCATGTGTCCTATTAACACATGTTTATAACCAAATGTCTTGTCACAAACATGACAGCGGTGCTTCTTCTTCTCTTCTCCTCCGTCGGCTCCAGACGTCTCTCCGTTGTCGACCGTCGCGCTCGTCTCTGGGTCAGACTTGTTTTGGGCAGAGACTTTGGTGCTTCTGTCTCTGCTCTGGACCTGGTTGTGGTGATCTCCATCAGCCTCTGTCTCCATCTGTGCGTCTGAGCGGCTGAATGGAGGTTCTTCATCATCGTCGTCAGTGTCAGACGAGTGCTCAGTGTGTCCCTCCGTCTCTGAGCGGAAATGTGGCTCTGAGCTGATGTTCCCGCGCTCAGTTTGTCTCTGTGGAAGCGGGGAGGGCTCTTCTCTCTTCACGCTCACAGCACTGGACTCTGGGAAACACCTGAAACATGAGTTAAATATGAATAAAGTGAACAATAATGTGACTGAGACGTGTTTGAAAGTGTGTGAGCCTACACTGGCAGCTGCTCTTCCTCCCGTGTGACGCTCTGCTCTTCTGGCTCTTCTTTGATCCGTGAGGTCTCGGTGATTTCCCGTTTCAAACTCTGACCAGCGTCCACTCTGACCAGTACGACTCTCGGGCTCAGTAACTGGTCCAGGAGCCGCTGTTTCCTCCGGTTCTCGTCTTGGGAGCGACGCAGTTCCTCCTCACACTCCGCTGTCGTCCTTTCAAACAGCGCACGTGTCTCTCCAGCCGCCGCAGCCAGACGCTCGTTCACAAAAGCTCTGAACGTTTGGCCTTCACACATTTTTACAAACAGCCCTAAACAGAGACCACAGAGGAAACATGGCATCAGCGGGATAATGCCCCATGAAATGTCCATTATCAGAAATAACTGGACTTTGTGTCGGATGGTTCACGCCTCCACGTCGTCCAGTTATTTCTGAAAAATGTGAGGTCGCAGGATAAATGGAGCTAAACTAAACATGATCTCCGTCAAAGCTAAAAATATTCTGTGAATGACGGAGAATTTTCAGTTAATGTGAGCTCTGCCTTCATCATAAAGTAGTGCAGTAATGTAACTAGCTACTTAACTAGAGACTAGCTAACGAGCTACTTTTAACCTCTTACCACCCGCCACAACCAAATCCATTCTCTCCTCTTTGCCATTGTCGTCACTTTTTATTTCCCTTGTGTGTTTTTGTCACTTTTTTATTACTTTTTTGCTGCTCTTCTGTCATTTTTTTGCTGGATTTTTGTCATTTTTCTGCTGGATTTTTGTCATTTTTTTGCTGGATTTTTGTATTTTTTTTGCTGGATTTTTGTATTTTTTTTGCTGGATTTTTGTATTTTTTTTGCTGGATTTTTGTATTTTTTTTGCTGGATTTTAGTCACTTTTTTGTTCAGTTTTTGTCATTTTTCTCGCTTCTTTTTGTCACTTTTTAGCTTTTTTTGTTGCGTTTACATCCTCATTTTCTTCTCGTTTTTTGCCTCTGTTTTGAAGAAGCTTTTAGATTTGGAGAATTTGGAGAAAACATGTTCAGGTGGGAGTTAAGAGGTTAAAAGTAACGTTTCCCCACTGTGCAGCACATTGGTTGACATGATGAAGTCTTAGTTAGAATCTCTCAGGAGCTAAAGGCTAGCTCTCCTGCTCTCCTGTCGAGCTAACTGACGATTAGCCTTTAGCTCCCGAGAGATTTTAACTTCGACCTCATCACGATTTAGGACAACGAAATAAACAGAAATACTATGAAAAACATGTAAAACATCCTTATGAAACATTACTAACACAAACTGAACACATTGACTCACCTGTTCCGTGTCTAAAATGATTAAATCCCAGGCGTTAGCTTCACACAGCAGCAGCAGACTGTGGGAAAGAGCAGAGTGTGGTGTTGCCGCGGTAACACACTTAACTGTTTCTCTACAGCCAAAAGTGTGAAATAAAACCTCTACAAACAGAAATAAAAAGGAGAAATGACATTCAGTCCTAACGTGTGAGGACAGGGAACAAGTCGGCTGCTCCGGGAATCTTTTCTGAGACACTTTAGCCCGTTCACTATGTTTGTCCTGTAGCCGTTAGCATGTAGCCAGCTAGCATCGCAAATTATGAAAGATGCAGATGTTTTCAGCTGTTGTCAACACATCGACCACATTTAGGTGACGTCAGAGCCTGGTTAGAAATCATTACTAAACATACAAAGCTTTTCAGATTTAACTTTGGTTAAGCATTAGCATAAAACAGTAGCATCTGAGCTAAAGGCTAAGTCGTATTGCATTCTGTGAAGTTGGATCCAGTGAACAATAAACCTGTTTTATTCTGTTTATGATGGAGAAACCACAGAAATGATAAATGAAATGGACATGTCGTACCTTTCTATGCTTTTATATCGGGGAGAGTTGCATCTGTCCCTTTAAATATGGAATTGTCCTGTATTTGGCTGTAAAACTGCACATGTCGTATTGAATCAACATGAGACTCAATTCGGGCGTTCTGCTCTCCCATAATTTCATCCGATGGGCAGGGGAGCGACTTAATTTTGCGGTGCATTATGGGTGACAAATAGTCTTCGCAAGTTCCGGTTCTGCTGGAGCGTTTTTGCTCGCTCTGCTGGCTTCATCTTTATGCCAAGAGAGGAATACAATTCTGTAGCTGATATTTTACGATGCAGACTTCGACTGTTCCGACTCCCTACATTTGGGGCTCGTACCTCCCGCCCCCCCTCCTGCCTTCAGCGGACACTTTTAGCCACGCACGGCCCCGCTGTATGGTCTCCCGCCCGGCTCGGAGCCTCGAAGGCTGGGCCGGAAAACTAACCGTTGCCCCAGGGGTCTGTGAGCTGTCCCTGGGAGACTCTAGTAAAAAGCACTGACAGCCTCTGATTATCTCTCTGCCCAATACAACTTTATCGAGTCTGTGTTTTCAACGTGAGAACATAAGCCATGTCAAAAAATAAGTCCGAAGCCGAGCTGCTAACCGCTCGCACGGAGCTAACTAGCTCCTTAGCAGCACATAGATCCGGTGAAAACAAGTATTATGCAATAATAACGTAAATAAAGCTGGTAACTATATAAAGCAGCCTTTGAGAGGATCACACACTGAGCCGGGCTTGATGTACTTGTGGTTTATTGCAGACTTTTCATCCACAATGAGCTGTAGGCGATTGTAACAAGCTAATGGGGCTAACCTGGAATAACCATTGTCCACTGGCACAAATAATAGTCCTTTATTTGGACATATGGGCTGGATATGTGCTACATATCCTAGGGAGATCCTTGTGCAGATCGTGTGTATAGCTATAGTTGAAGATCATTCATCATCACATTCTTCCCTCTCAGCTGAACTTCATTCACATTGTCACCGTCTTTCACTCGCACACACAGACGTTTTCGTTCGCTCTGCTCGCTATCATCTTCTTCTAAATCTTCATGAACACCATCCGCTCGTTCAACTAGCAACAACAATTCCTCGAAATACCCTTTCTCTTCAACCTTTCACGCAATTCAGGCACTGTCAGTCGCCATTACATTAAATCAACCGGAAGTGAAATAGGCACCGACGGATGTTTTTTTTTATCGCTCCCCCCGCCCATCGGGTGGAATTTTGGGAGAGCAGAACGCCCCAATTTGGTCTTGTTTTTTCCCACAGAGCTGAGCCCGGTTCTGCAGAAGTTGTTGACAGTGTCCAGAGTGAAGCGACCTCTGTAAATAAACACAGACTGTGGACATTGCAGTACTATTTAACGTGTTTACCTTAATAAATCCTTTCCGTAGTCCCTGTGGGGGTAATACAAGTGTTTATGGGATGATTGGAGGGTCTTTCATCTCCCCCTGGTGTCTCTGGCAAGAAAACCATGTTTGCAACTTTGCTGCCACCGGACCAGAGCCACCAATACACACTAATAGAATCACGAAGAAGAAGCTAACATGCTAACGGGCAAAGCTAACTGCGGGCTAGCGTCACTTAAACAGTATTTACAGCCAAGTTTGAGTGAAAAAAAAAATGTTGTTGTATAATTGGATGTACAACATAACAATACCTGCAGTTGCGCTTATGACCTCTAGGGGCAAGAGTTACTTAGTTCTGCTTTAAATGTGCTTCAGCCCCCAATGTTTAATACACTTTTAATATTTCTGATTATCTACTATTTCTATGACATTTACGTTGCTGTTGCATTTTACTAAAAGCATAAACAATTGCTTAATAACGTCTTTTCCTGCCACAGTTTTCATCATATTAAATAAATGTGGAGCACGAACCAGTGACGTCCAAATAAAAACAATTCCACTGTTACAAATAATGAAAGATTGTGACTGTTTTCTTCTCCATAAATGATCAAGTATGAAGTAACATCTTTCGTGTTAATGCTAACACTAGCTAGCGCCAGCTATGACTGCCGTTTTTTGTTCATTCATTTCTACAGAACAATCTGCTGTTAGATAATATTCATATGGACCAGATTTAGAAAAAAGTGATGCTTTACTTCGACTACAATTGGAGGGTCTGGAGGGCCCTTGGTCTTTTGATGAAAATGGTCCCTCCACTTAACAGACTTGCCTGTTCCTGCTTTATAAACGGGGCGGACTGGCCATATGTCCATTCTGGAAGAGGCCTCTGGCTCTAGGGCCACCGGCCTGGCCTCTCACTTTACCTTGCCCTTATCCCGGGCGAAACCGAGCTTTACCCAAATCTAAAAGCATAAAAGAAAAGCATCCAAAAACAAAAATGTGCTGGAAAAGCAACAGAAACGCAACAAAATGTGACGAAAAAATGACGACAAAGCAATGAAAAAACAACAAAAACATGACAAAAAAATAAGAGACGAAAACACAACGAAAAAGTAATGAAAAAGCAGCAAAAAGCAACTAAAACATGACAAAAATGCAGCGACAACGTGACAAAAAGTTACCGTCACTTTTCTAGATTTTAGCTTTCAAATGAGGCGTTACAGTCAAGAAGCCTTTAGATTTGGGTAAAGCCGAACTGGAGAAAATGCTCTCGGTTAAGGCTGGGGTAAGAGGTGAACATATGTCTTTGTGGAAGTGTCGCATTTACACTAATTTGGACCAGGCTGACCAGAGTCCAGGGCTGTTTTTCAGTCCCAGTCCGCCCCTGTTTATAAACACATTATTGTGACTGCGAGTGGACAAAGTGAGCGTTCCGAAAACGCAAAGGCGAGATCAAAATGCTTTTTTAAATTTAAATTTGGGAAAAATCAACCTCTTGACCCCTGGCTAAACGGAGCAGATTTTCTCCAGCTTGGCATTACCCAAAGAAAAACTTGAAAAAAGCATCAAAATAGCGACAAAAACGAGATGAAAAAGCGACGAAAATGAAACAAACACGACATGAAAATGAACCGACAAAAACATGACGACAAAAGCCACAAAAACGAGGATGAAAGTGGAGAAAAAAGTGACCACAACAAAGCGAGGATAAAACTCCATTTAGAGATGTTTTGCTTAGCTTTCGAACGAGGCACAGGCTGTAAGAAACCTTTAGATTTGGGTAAAGCCGAACTGGAGAGAATGTGCTCGGTTAAGGCGGATGTGAAGAGGTTAAGAGAGAAGAAAGAGAGCAGGTTATAAGCAGGAAAAGCTAGTCATAATAAGTCGCTGCCCCCTTGTGGCCTTTTTATTTCAACACAACTGGTCAATATTCGGGTCAAATATTTCGAGCAGGGCCGTCGGCAGACTTTCTGGGGCCGTGGGCAAGAAGGTTTCACGTTGGGCCCCCTTTTCATAAACTCTACTAGGCCTCGGTACATTTTCATGAGCTGATTTTATTCACGAAATTAAATCTGTTAAAGTAATTAATGAATGTGCGTAAAGTGTCTGGTCTTTCTTGATCGAAGCAGAGAATTCCAAGGGGCAAAAAAGTCAGTTAAAGCACATTATTTTATCGCCGCCTCAGTTAATGCGACTTGTCATTGGAATCAAGCAACAGTTTTGTAATATTTGCAGTCGATCATAGTTTGTTTTAAGCCATACTTTGCATATAATTTGGTCAAAAACACTATTTTTCCCCCCTCGTTGTATCGAGATGATTGAAAGCCGCCCACCAGACCTGCCGTAGTTTTCTCATCTTGGTCGTGAAGGCGGAGTTTGTTGGTCGTTGCACCGTTATTTTTTTACGTTTCGAATCAGGGCTGTGTGTGTGTGCGAGTGCGACGAAGAGATGTATTTATATTTTGAAGAATGTCATGTTTTTAAATGAATAAATGTGGAATACGCAAGTTTTATTGAGTCTTTTTTTGTGTTTTTTTGCACAGGTTTTGGGGTAACGGATTGCATTGATTTAGTTTGTTGGAGGCTCTGCTTAAATAAGTCTCTACAGCCCGGTTCTGCAGAAGCTGTTGACAGTGTCCAGAGTGAGCCGAACTCTCCAAATAAACACAGGCTGTGGACATTTAAAGCTGTACAATCTGTCATACACTTTTAATATTCATCATTATCGGCTGTTTCTATGACCGTTACATTGCTGTTGAGCATTTTACTAATCTTAGAACATAAACAATTTCTTAATGTCTTTGACTGCTACAGTTTTCATCCTGTTAAATAAATGTGGAGCACAAACCAGTGTGTCCAAGATAAAACAATTCTCCTTTTACAAATATTGAAAGATTTTCTTCTCCATAAATGATCAAATATGAAGTTGCATCTTTCTCTCACGGCTCCAGACAAGGGCGGATCTAGAAAAAAAAACACGGGGTGGCTAGCGGGGTCAGGGATCATTTCTGGGGTGGCAACACATTTTACAATGTTGAATGTTTATAGCGGGGGTACACAAGTTTTGCTTGATTGCAAGGCTGTAGAAAGTTTTTAAAAATAAATCATCATCTTGGAAGCCACAGGAATTGGCAACTGACTCCTTCTTTAGCCTTAAGTTGAGCTATATAACTTATAGTAGTTCTTTGTCCTGTCAAAAACTACTAACTGAGAACTATCTGAGAAGTAGCTTCTAGAGCAGATGGGAGACATCACATGACATCAGTGGGGTGGCAAGACCTTTACTAGGGATGGCAGCTGCCACCCCATGCCACCCCTCTAGATCCGCCCCTGGCTCCAGATGCCTGTGATGGGTTAATGATACCTCATAGTGTGTGTCAAACACTTTCAAAATAGCTTCACACTGTAACACACTGTGTTGGTAGGCTCATAGGCGCCATCTGGTGGCGTAAAAGCATTGCAGCAGTGAGCCTGAAGAAAGCGAACTCGGCTCATTTATTCTGTTCAGAAATATGAACCAGGATTGTGCTGTTTAAAGGGCCTATATCATTCATAATCGACTTTTTGGAGCTTTTAGCCTTGTTGATATGCTATTTCCTGATCAAAAATACAATTATTCAAAAAATATTTTTTTTTAAAAAGGAAGCACTTCCAGGCCAGGGCTGAAAACAAACGCAGCCCTGAGCGTCTGAACAGACGTCATGTTTGCACTGAAGGCTGTGAAGAAGGAGCTCTTTCTAACCTACTCTGGACACGCCTGTTCTTTATTCTTACCTAACGATAATGTCACTGAGAAAAGCGCGTTTGGCTACGGGAGGTGCAGGACTTTTTTCAACCTTCCTAAACAAGAGGCCACTCGCCAGAAGTTGGAATTTCTTTCCGAGATTCAGCGACTCAAAATAGTGTTTTTCTGTGACTGTCTCTGATGGATGTTTGGTGAACCTTCTATACGACTTGTGAAGTTAGCCCCCCCATAGTGTCAGATTTCCTTCAAAATAGTGTAATTCGTTTGTGCTTCGTTTGTGCACAAAAAATTAGCGTTTGTGCGCACTTAGTTTTTGAGGTATTGATCACTGATTGGTAATTGATCAGCCCCCCCATAGTGTCCTATTCGCTCCAAATTAGTATCATTGTTTAGCATTTCGTTTCTGTCTTGCCACTGAAAATTAGCCTGCAAGTAGCCCAATTTGTTTAAGACTGTACACATTCAGAGAACCAGAGTTACTGTAAGCAACGGGGCATGAGAACCGAAAAAACAAACGCTACTTTTGTGTGCACAAACGAATGACACTAGTTTGAAGCAAATCTGACACTATGGGGGGGCTAACTTCACACAAGTTTCTCAAAGTGGATTAACTTTTATAACCAACGCGAGTCCCCAATGTGATGGAGAGGCCAGGACAGAGCGGTGGTGAGTCAAAACGCGTGTTAGCTCGTGTGTTAGCTTGTGTGTTAGCGTGTTAGCTTGTGATGTGAGCCATAATGAAGCTGTGTTGCAGATGTCAACTCTTTATAACTGCATTGTGAAGTAACTTCACTTATTGCTGTGATATTTATATTTATTTTACTGCTAATAATGCATGGGCAGATCCGCTCGGAGAGAGGGGGCGGGGTTAACTGAATCAAAGCGTCTTGTCTTCCGGGTTTGCAAAATACCCACAGAAAATACTTATATTTTCACAAAAAATAGTGCTCCATTGTGGTGGAGGTACAATATATCATATAAATGCCTATGCTTTACTTTGGGATGGCTAAAATAGCAGGATACAGATCCTTTAACAGCTGAGAGAGAATTTAGAAAGAGGAAAACTGCTCTGGATAATGAGAATAGAAACAAACAAATGATAATTAATGAAAGAAGAATCAGTGATACAACCATCTAAAATGAGCGAAAATCAAGTCAAACGACTAAACCATCATAGCCCATCATCTGACTCGAACTCACGACCATCTGATCATTAACCGGACGCTCTCCTCACAGAGCTACGTGAACTGCATGATGACGAGTACTAACTTATATCTATGTTTTTGCGGAGCGCTTCAGTGTGGACGTGACAGAGAGGAAATTAGACGGCTCTTGTGCTTCACACGTTTTCTATTGAACCATTTTGTTATCAGGGCAGATTCGCCGAGTGGCCCTTTACCCAAGTAACTGAACTTCAGTTATGAAAAACTATGAAAACTACATCACAGGAATATTTCGATAACATAACAGACGCAGAGATGAGGATTTTGAAGTTTTATTGACAAATTGAAAAATAAGAATCAAAATGTCAAACAGGCTAAAACTGATTTGTCAAGAATTTAAAAAACACAGAACAATTGGCTTCAATCAATGCAAACATTTCTGATTAACTCGTTAAACATATATACAGTATTTCATCAAACAATTAAATCCAAAATTAACACATTTAAATGTTTTAAAGCTGTTTCCAGAATCAGTCTTTACTCAGAGATTTGTCAAGTCAATTCAAACTAAATAAATCACATGTGGAATAAATTGTTTTCATAAGACGAAAAAGAAGTGTCTGCAGAAAATTACATACAGTAAATTAAGAACAATCTGAAAACTTTGTATTGAGAGAAATTTAAATTGATTTCTTCAAAAAACAAAAACATGTTGGATGTTGAAATGTGCTTTAAACTCTGTGAGTTTTCATGTGTCTTTTCAGATTACTTCTCAGAGTGAATGATATCTGACAAACTGCGCAGCTGTAAGGCCTCTCTCCAGTGTGTGTTCTTCTATGATTATCTAAGTTACACTTTCGGGCAAATGTTTTACTACAGATTGAACAGCCGTGTGGTTTCTCTCCTGTGTGTGTTCGTTCATGCGTCTTGAGGTTATTGAGCTGTGTAAACTTTTTCTCACAGACCTGACAGCTGTAAGGCCTCTCCCCTGTGTGTGTTCTTCTATGTGAAATTAAAGCACCAACTTGGTTAAATGTTTTCTGACATGTTGAACACTTGTAAGGCCTCTCTCCTGTGTGCACTCTCATGTGTCTTGTTAAAACATATTTTCGACTAAATGTCTTGTCACAAACATGACAGCGGTGCTTCTTCTTCTCTTCTCCTCCGTCAGCTCCAGACGTCTCTCCGTTGTCGACCGTCGCGCTCGTCTCTGGGTCAGACTTGTTTTGGGCGGAGACTTTGGTGCTTCTGTCTCTGCTCTGGACCTGGTTGTGGTGATCTCCATCAGCCTCTGTCTCCATCTGTGCGTCTGAGCGGCTGAATGGAGGTTCTTCATCATCGTCGTCAGTGTCAGACGAGTGCTCAGTGTGTCCCTCCGTCTCTGAGCGGAAATGTGGCTCTGAGCTGATGTTCCCGCGCTCAGTTTGTCTCTGTGGAAGCGGGGAGGGCTCTTCTCTCTTCACGCTCACAGCACTGGACTCTGGGAAACACCTGAAACATGATTTAAATATGAATAAAGTGAACAATAATGTGACTGAGACCTGTTTGAAAGTGTGTGAGCCTACACTGGCAGCTGCTCTTCCTCCCGTGTGACGCTCTGCTCTTCTGGCTCCTCTTTGATCCGTGAGGTCTCGGTGATTTCCCGTTTCAAACTCTGACCAGCGTCCACTCTGACCAGTACGACTCTCGGGCTCAGTATCGGGTCCAGGAGCCGCTGTTTCCTCCGGTTCTCGTCTTGGGAGCGACGCAGTTCCTCCTCACACTCCGCTGTCGTCCTTTCAAACAGCGCACGTGTCTCTCCAGCCGCCGCAGCCAGACGCTCGTTCACAAAAGCTCTGAACGTTTGGCCTTCACACATTTTTACAAACAGCCCTAAACAGAGACCACAGAGGAAACATGGTATCAGCGGGATAATGCCCAATGAAATGTCCATTATCAGAAATAACTGGACTTTGTGTCGGATGGTTCACGCCTCCACGTCGTCCAGTTATTTCTGAAAAATGTGAGGTCGCAGGATAAATGGAGCTAAACTAAACATGATCTCCGTTGTTGGACTTTTAGTTATACTATTTTTTAGCCTTTTAGTTGTGCATTCCCCTTCTCCAACAATTCATCCGGTTCTTTTGGATCATATCGCTGATAAATAAAGACATTAAACAGATATCAGAATCATTAATTATTATTGAGAATTGGTATCACACGTAAATACAAACAATAGTTACGCTTCACGAGCAGTAGGTCGTTCCACGTTGAGACAACGCAGCGCTGCGGCCCCATGTGAGAGATCTCTGCCGCTGCTTTGTCTCTTACACTTTTTATAGACTCCCTGATACCTCCCATGCAAGGGGCATCTGTTTCTGTGTGTCTGCAGAGTTCATCTCGAATCGCCCAAGGTCGGTTCGAGGTGTTCTCCACATTGTGACAATGTATGTGCAGCGAGCGTGTTTAGGCGTGTGAGCGCTAACTTTCTCCTTTCTCATCGCTTTCTGTAACTTTTTAGTTGCCATCTTTGTACTCTCTGTACTTTCTCTGTCATCATATTTACTTGTTGTTATCTTCCTTGCATTCCAGTTAGTGCTATGGCAGATATTATTTCCTAACAATCCCCCTGTTGACCTGTGGTATCTTCCACAGGTCACAAACATGTCTTTAAACTAAAAATCAAAATTTTGACCCTCCCCCTGTTGACCTGGAACACTTGTTTCCAGGTCATTCCTAAACTTCGCTCCCAAGCGTGTATTTTTCTAGTGGTTTTTGTCAGAACTAAAGTTCAGGCATTGTCGTCATGCTCATGAGGTTCCTCCTTTAAAGTGTGTGCGTTCCAACTTTATTTCTATATGTGTCTTATAGTTACTTCTAGGTGTTACAGCGGTAATTAGCTTGTTCCTGTCCTAAACCCATTTCCCCTTGATTCTTAATGTAGCGCTGTAGCAAAGTGCAAAAAAGCTTTGTGTAAGTATAGACTTCTGTACAGGGTTACCAATCAAGGCCCGCCAGTCAATCATTCATATGCTCTCACTTGGGTGATCGCACAATTACTTCATACTTCTGCGTTGTGTGTATATAATGTAATTTTGATTACGTTTATTTATTTATTTATTTTTTTAATAGCAATTGATACTGTTCGCTGCGGCCTTGATTGGTAATGATATCATCTAGTTGTCTCTCTGAGGAAAAACCTGTAATACAAAGTAGTATGGGCTCAATGGGGAAAAATGTTTATCATTAGCTCATAATCATGTGTTTCAAAAAGGAATGTGTCAAGAGTGTTGTGATGCGCTGCTGGAGCACTTAGTTTTCTGACCTTGGCCTGATTAGAGCACTTTTCGGATACAACCGAAACAATGCCACTGTGTTTTCTGGAAGCGGCCTCTTACGTTACAATATCCCAGGCGCTTCATTTTCATACATATTTAAACTACGTGAAAGTGACCCTTACAATACCCCCTGTTAGCTTGTCCACCCATGACAAGCTACAAACCCCGGAAGTGTAACATTATATTACTGTATAGGCAGGAAGTGGCTAGATATGCAGATCTCCATTTAAACCATCAGAAACGAGCACTGCCAGGCCAGCACATATCCGGTCGCCATGGAGATAGATACCAGACCACTACGTTACCCCATCAGCGGTTATGTGTAAGCAGCAATGATGTGGCATAGCAGCACAGAGTAAGAATGTGTCACAACAATGGGTGGAAAAGAAAAATGCCCTAAAACTATTAGTAAACTACTCTCAAAATCGGCCCCCTTTTTTACGGCAAGAAAGTTTCAGATGTGCCGGTACCAGGCATGAATTTGCGACGAGTACCAGGAGATTCAAACCCTCTCGATCCCTGCCTCGTCATCTGTCCCTGGGCCGTAACTAGTGGTGTACCTGATTAAAACCTATTTGTTAGCTCCAGCTCTACGTGTGTGCACGAACCTCGAGTTTGTTCCAGGAGAACTGAGAGCAGCAATTTAGAATTTTGACACTGTAAGTTTTTCTATGATAAGTAGAAAAACACAATTTATACCAATACCTATATATTTAGATATGCAATTACTTAAAGTTATAATGTAAAAATCAACAGTGCACATTAGGTATAATGATCATAAACACATGAGTAAAATGTATATGGCAACAGAATATATGTTCTGTCCCATATATAAAAAATAATCCAAATGAGAAAAAACTTTCACACAATGGCTAGTAAGGCCTGTGTACAATGGTTAATTCCTTCTATTAAGGCATTATATATTCTTGAGATCAAATGTGACTAATACGGCACACATTGATATATAAAGGACCACACAGTTCTCATGGAACATTATATGCTGTGTTGGTGTATTAGCAGAACGCAAAGTGTGCATGTTGTGCCCTAATCAATTTCTAGGGACAGGGAAGATGTCTTCATCCGAGTCTTCACCCCTTAAAGGGGCCATTTTGGTACCGAGGGAACGCTCAGGGTCCGTCATGTCAAAGTCAGGGTCAGTCAGGGTAACTGTCAATGGTACCGTTACTATTACCAGGCAGTGCCAGGGCTCTGAAGCCCTTAATGCACAATGTTTGGTTCAAATTAGCATATATATATATATATATATATATTTTTTTTTTATGTTTTTAAATTTGAAAAAAATTATTGAACCCTCATTAAAATAGGTCAGACAATAAGAATGGTGACTGCGGCCAGGTTGATCAGGTCTGTCCACGTTCCACATTCCAGTCTCTAGAACGGCTTTTCCCCCATTCATTGTTCAGGGGTCCGTTTCAAGTCTCCCCCTCATTATTGTGATATTTTCCCGTCACAAACGTCTCCTCAAAACCGGACTCATTCTCTACCTGGAAAGGTCCTCACCATTGGGGTGTTCAAGTCAATCTCCACAATGTGCCAGGTACCTGAGAAGATAAACACCGCACCGTATTGTTTAGTGGCTGGACTTAGTTTGTTTCGCTGTCAGATGTCGTCATATCACATTTCATGTCCTTCATTATATTTATTTATTTCATTTAGAGGTGCCATTAAAATATTAATACTAAAACTGCTGAGCTAATACAGTTTCAATGTAAGGGATAAGGAGATCAATGTAATGATCTGCCTCTCAGTTCCTACAATTACTTCACATCAGGTCCATCAATTTGTCTTTGTCTTTGTTGGATCTTCTGCACACTATGTACAAATATTCAAAACACAAAAACATTATATTCATCTTTGTTCATGTAAAAACTAGATTTTTATACTCATACACGTTGTTTTGGCCCATTGCTTTGGTTCTTATATGGTATGTCATTTCAGAGTTCATAAAACAAAGAATCAATTTCAAAACACTCCTCATTACATTCAAGGCACTTCCTAACCTGGCTCCTCCGTACATATCTGACCTCCTGCCCACACACTCTGCTCCTCCTTCTCTCCAGCTCCGTCACCAGGGGTTGAGCCTTCAGCCGCTCTGCCCCCAGCTCTGGAACTCACTCCCCCGACCTACGTACCATAGACTCTCTGCCACTTTTCAAATCCAGACTGTCCCACACTCACCATCTCTTCTTCACCTTCACTGTCACTATCCTTTTCTACCTTCTTTCCCTTCTTAGTTTTATTCTCTTTTTTTCCAAGAATCTGTTTTGTCTGGAGCTCTGTGAGTGTTTGTTGAGCCTTTAATAATTTTTCAAGGAGATCTTTATTCTTTACATCCATCTCTTCTTCCTTGTCCTTCATCCCTTTCTTAATTCTTGCGTAAGTCGTTAGAAAGTCATAGGACTCTGGAGCCAGTGTTGCAATATGTTGGGTCCTGACTTTATGTGGTAGATCAGTATACAGTTTATGTTTGAACATCTCAAAGTATGTGTTTGATTCTGTACCTGCAGGGTATATGGCATAGAATGAATTTTCAAGTCTCTGGGTAAAAGCCGTAGCCGACTCATCAGCCTTTATTGTCGTGTCAATGGCGTCCATGGCTGTCATTGGTATGGGGAATCTGTTATTCATCTTGGTCATCAGGATATTCCAATGACTCTCAACCGTGTCAGCTTTAGTTAGGCCATAGGTTATGTCCCCGTATGTTCCAGTGTAATCCTGCAGTAGTTGAGCTAAATCTCCAATAGTGATGTTTGATGGGGGAAATTGCCTTTTTATAGACAGCATACATGCCCTTCCTCCCTTTTAGCATGTTCTCTCCCACATTTCCCCGCCACCCTGGTCTTTCCCTTTGCCTTGTGGTAATAAATCTCGTCCTCTCCCTCAGACTCATAATCATCGCTAGAATCTTGCCAGTACTGCTCTTCATCCTCGAGTGCGTGTTGTGCTGCAGTTAATAATGTCTGTTGTCTCCTTTCCCTTCTCAATCTTGCTGTCTGGAGGGTATTAGGACCCCTTCCTGTGTAGTTTGGATTACTATTTCTAGTTAATCTGGGGTTTCTACGAATATCTCTTGTAGTTAGGGGAAGAGGTGGTCTCAGAAGTTGTTTAGGTGCAATTCGTGGTGTCTGGCCCTTGGTATCTGGTTGTATTAATGGGTAGGTTCTGTTTTGTTGTGCCTGTGTTTGCAATGACGCAGTGGGTGTCATATGGGTTGACCTGCTTTGTAGCTGTATTGGGGTTATCTGTGTGCCCTGTGCCACTTGTATCATATCTGGAGTAACTACTAACAGAGGTGCTTCTGTCCCATGAGGTGTTAGGGAAATTGACGTTTGACATGTCTTTGGTGATGCTTGCATCCCACCTTGAGCCCTAACTTCACTGTCATTAATTTGATTTTGATCACTTGTGTGGGGTGTTGATGTGTAAGGGTGGTCAGTACTGATACTGATACGGGCATTCCGAAAATGCTCTAGTAAGTCATGCATTGCCTCCTCTGAGTTCTGTTGTTGCAATGATTTGACCGGTAGTCTGGCATTCGTCCAGTTCTTTGAGTTGTTTTTTTCTAGACTGGTTGTCAAATCTGAGAGTGGCAGTGGTATGTCAGAAGCTGCTAGTGTGTGTATGACCTGGTCTACCTGGGTCATAGCACCCTGTGCCTTTTGTATTGCTGAGTCTGATATTGCCTTTACAGTTAAATTGATCAGAGGGTCCACCCTCTGATCCAATGCCAGTTTCACATCCTGTATCACTGCTCGTCGTTGTTTTTCTAAAGCTTCCCCCAGTCTCATGTCCTCATCTCTCTTCTCCTGCTCTGACAGAGAAACTGTGCATTCCAGTCGAGGGAGATGCACATTTGCCGTGGCGTCCCGCACAGTCACTACAGGCAAGGCTAAAGCCATGCTCTTCGCTACAATGTCTCTCGCCTCCCTATGTAACTCTTCATAACTTGGGGGAGGTGGTGCACTCGGCTGGCTATCTGTTTTCATCCCTTTTTTAGTGTTGGTTGTTGTCCCGAGTAGTGCCTTTGTCAGATCTATGATGTTCCCAATCAATTTTTCATTTTCTGCCCATCTTTTTATATCCTTTTCCCTTCTCGTGGATACTGCTATTTCCTTGTAATTTATTGTTAGTCTTCTTATTTGTTCTAATTCCTCAACAGTGGGTTTTAGCTCCTTATCCTTTCTAATCAATTTGCTTTCTTGACATTCCCTTTTCCATGCTCTCACTTCTTTTTCGAATGCCTTTCTCACTCCCTCCGTATTGTCTGTACAGTGTACAATGGACTTAATCCAATCATTTACTGTTGCCATTGTAGTTTTTGTTTAATATATATATATATATATATATATATATATATATACATACACACATATATATATATATATATATATATTCTGTTTTTTATCTATTTACTTACTATAACCTTTTCATTGATTATTTCTATTATTATTATTATTATTATTATTATTATTATTATTATTATTATTATTATTATTATATCTTCTTATCTATATTTATTATTTATTTATTCTTACTTCCCCTTCAACTTTAGTTATGTGAACTCCTCCTACTGCCAGACGCTAGTTTAAACAAATCCACACAACATCTACTATGTACTTCTTAAATGTGTAATCACCTTCTATTATTTACACAGACCCTTGCCTTTTTATCTCCGTCTTGCCGGACGTCCAACTGATTACTAACGTGTATCTGTGTTCAGCTTCAACACTACGTCTTCACCAGCTGTATACTAACTCTATTGATTGCTTATGGGCCCACAATTTTCTCTCGTCATGCCGGACGGTCAGTTTTCTCTCGTCATGCCGGACGGTCAGTTTTCTCTCGTCATGCCGGACGGTCAGTTTTCTCTCGTCACGCCGGACGGTCAGTTTTCTCTCGTCATGCCGGACGGTCAGTTTTCTCGTCTTGCCGGACGTCCAACTTATTACTAACGCTTATCTGTGTTCAGCTTCAACACTACGTTCTCACCAGTCGGTTTAACAAACAAAACAAAACAAAAAACCCCAAAAAAACGCATATACAATACTCAATGTTCATTGTACTTCAACTGACAGAGGTTTATGTTATCACCAGCTAGGTTTCGGCCTCCCGCTGCTTCCAGTGAACACCGTTTCACTCAATGAACAAAAGTTCTGGAGACAGTACTTCACTGTCTCCCTTCTGTACACAGACACGGATTTCTCCGCCAACCAGTGTGTCAGGAGTTCACCAAAGCCACTGGTCCATAGTGTACATGCAGAACTTGTCCCTTGACTATGTGCGTATTGCCCTTTAAGCAGACATGAAACCAGTCATACCAATTCTCTACTGTCCCCTATAGACTTTTTTAGGTTCGGATGATTGTCCAATTTCTACACAAGTGGTCCGGGCAGTGTCAAGGTCAATACTATAGACAAATCGTCTTACCTTGTGGCCACTGGTTGACTTTGACACCGTCCACCACCAGGTCTCGGTACCAACGGAGATCCGGGTCACGGCACCATAAATTGTTGGACTTTTAGTTATACTATTTTTTAGCCTTTTAGTTGTGCATTCCCCTTCTCCAACAATTCATCCGGTTCTTTTGGATCATACCGCTGATAAATAAAGACATTAAACAGATATCAGAATCATTAATTATTATTGAGAATTGGTATCACACGAAAATACAAACAATAGTTACGCTTCACGAGCAGTAGGTCGTTCCACGTTGAGACAACGCAGCACTTTTTATAGACTCCCTGATACCTCCCATGCAAGGGGCATCTGTTTCTGTGTGTCTGCAGAGTTCATCTCGAATCGCCCAAGGTCGGTTCGAGGTGTTCTCCACATTGTGACAATGTATGTGCAGCGAGCGTGTTTAGGCGTGTGAGCGCTAACTTTCTCCTTTCTCATCGCTTTCTGTAACTTTTTAGTTGCCATCTTTGTACTCTCTGTACTTTCTCTGTCATCATATTTACTTGTTGTTATCTTCCTTGCATTCCAGTTAGTGCTATGGCAGATATTATTTCCTAACACCGTCAAAGCTAAAAATATTCTGTGAATGACGTACAATTTTCAGTTAATGTGAGCTCTGCCTTCATCATAAAGTAGTGCAGTAATGTAACTAGCTACTTAACTAGAGACTAGCTAACGAGCTACTTTTAACCTCTTACCACCCGCCAAAACCAAATCCATTCTCTCCTCTTTGCCATAGTCGTCACTTTTTATTTCCCTTGTGTGTTTTTGTCACTTTTTTATGACTTTTTTGCTGCTCTTTGGTCACTTTCTCGCTGGATTTTTGACATTTTTTGCTGGATTTTTGTCATTTTTTTGCTGGATTTTTGTCATTTTTTTGCTGGATTTTTGTCATTTTTTTGCTGGATTTCTGTCATTTTTTTGTTCAGTTTTTGTCACTTTTGTCGCTTCTTTTGGTCACTTTTTAGCTTTTTTTCTTGCGTTTACATCCTCATTTTCTTCTCGTTTTTGCCTCTGTTTTGAAGAAGCTTTTAGATTTGGAGAATTTGGAGAAATCATGTTCAGGTGGGAGTTAAGAGGTTAAAAGTAACGTTTCCCCACTGTGCAGCACATTGGTTGAAATGATGAAGTCTTAGTTAGAATCTCTCAGGAGCTAAAGGCTAGCTCTCCTGCTCTCCTGTCGAGCTAACTGACGATTAGCCTTTAGCTCCCGAGAGATTTTAACTAAGACTTCATCACGATTTAGGCCAACGAAATAAACAGAAATACTATGAAAAACATGTTAAACATCCTTATGAAACATTACTAACACAAACTGAACACATTGACTCACCTGTTCCGTGTCTAAAATGATTAAATCGCAGTCGTTAGCTTCACACAGCAGCAGCAGACTGTGGGAGAGAGCAGAGTGTGGTGTTGCCGCGGTAACGCACTTAACTGTTTCTCTACAGCCAAAAGTGTGAAATAAAACCTCTACAAACAGAAATAAAAAGGAGAAACGACGTTCAGTCCTTACGTATGAGGACAGTGAACAAGTCGGCTGCTCCGGGAATCTTTTCTGAGACACTTTAGCCCGTTCAGTGTGTTTGTCCTGTAGCCGTTAGCATTTAGCCAGCTAGCATCGCAAATTATGAAAGATCCAGATGTTTTCAGCTGTTGTCAACACATCGACCACATTTAGGTGACGTCAGAGCCTGGTTAGAAATCATTACTAAACATACAAAGCTTTTCAGATTTAACTTTGGTTAAGCATTAGCATAAAACAGTAGCATCTGAGCTAAAGGCTGAGTCATGTTGCATTCTGTGAAGTTGGATCCAGTGAACAATAAACCTGTTTCATTCTGTTTATGATGGAGAAACCACAGAAATGATAAGTGAAATGGACATGTCGTACCTTTCTATGCTTTTATATCGGGGAGAGTTGCATCTGTCCCTTTAAATGTGGAATTGTCCTGTATTTGGCTTTAAAACTGCACATGTCGTATTGAATCAATATAAGACTCAGTTTGTTCTTTTGTTTTTCCCACAGAGCTGAGCCCGGTTCTGCAGAAGTTGTCGACAGTGTCCAGAGTGAAGCGACCTCTGTAAATAAACACAGACTGTGGACATTGTTCAGCTTTAAAGCAGAACTATTTAACGTGTATACCTTAATAAATCCTTTCCGTAGTCCCTGTGGGGGTAATACAAGTGTTTATGGGATGATTGGAGGGTCTTTCATCTCCCCTGGTGTCTCTGGCCAGAAAACCATGTTTGCAATTTTGCTGCCACCGGACCAGAGCCACCAATACACACTAATAGAATCACGAAGAAGAAGCTAACATGCTAACGGGCAATGCTAACTGCGGGCTAGCGTCACTTTAAACAGTATTTACAGCCAAGTTTGAGTGAAAAAAAAAATCATTGTATAATTGGATGTACAAAATCCCTCTCTCCCTTCGCCTTTTCTGTCAGCGTAGTATTTACTCTACAAGACAATTAATACGTGCTACGACACCTGCAGTTGCACTTATGACCTCTAGGGGAAAGAGTTACTTAGTTCTGCTTTAAATGTGCTTCAGCCCACAATGTTTAATACACTTTTAATATTTATGATTATCTACTATTTCTATGACATTTACGTTGCTGTTTAGCATTTTACTAAAAGCATAAACAATTGCTTAAACGTCCTATATCATGCAAAATCGACTTTTTGGAGCTTTTAACCATGTTGTTACGCTATTTCCTTATCAAAAACACCCCCAGAGTGGTTTGTGCAGCTCACGCAGCTCTCAGTAATCCTCCTGAATCCTGCTCTCTGAGGCTCCGCCCTCTCCTGGTGAACGACTGAGAGTTCAGTTGTGTCGTAACAGCGGAACGGAAGTGCTCGACGTCTGTAATGTAATGTCTTACAGCGTGATTTTAATTTGTAAAACAGCTTTTTCATTATTTCTGTTGTAAGAGAGAAACAAAGAGAAAAAAAAAAGTGAAGGGGAAAAAAACAAAAAAAGGATGTGCCCGAGGTGCTTCCAGGTCAGCTGTGGCCAAAACAAACACATCCCTGAGCGTCTGAACAGATCAGTCATGTTTGCGCTGCAGCTGAAGATGGAGCTCGTTATAACTGGACACACCTGTTCTTTATTCTCACCTAACAATCATGTCACGGAGAAAAAGAAGCGCGTTTGGCTACGAGGACGAGGACTTTATTCAACCTTTTTCAAGCAGATGCCACTCGTCATCAGAAGTTGTTTTTTTCTCCGTGATTCAGCGACTATCACCAAAATATTGTTTTTCTGTGACTGTCTCTGATGGATGTTTGGTGAACCTTCGCCAGAATCAAAGTGGATTAACTTTTATAACCAACGCGAGTCCCATAATGTAAACAGCGATGGAGCAGAGGGTGAGTCAATCCAAACGCGGGTTAGCATGTGTGTTAGCATATTAGCATGTGTGTTAGCCATTTATGAAGCTGTGTTGCAGATGTCAACTCCGTATAACTGCATCGTGAAGTAACTTCACTTAATGTTGTTTATTTATATTACGGTAAAGTTGTATGTGCGGAGAGAGGGGGCGGAGTTAACTGAATCGAAGCGTTATGTCTTCCGGGTTCGAAAAATACCTCCAGAAAACACTTATATTTATCACAAAAATGAGTGCTCCATAGTGGTAGAGGTACAATATATCATATACATGCCTATACTTAACTTTGGAATGGCTAAAATAGCATGATATAGATCCTTTAAAACTCGTAATTTCGAGATTTAAACTCGTAGTACGAGTTTAAATCTCGAAATTTCGAGTTTAAATCTCGAAATTACGAGTTTAAATCTCAAAATTTCGACTTCCTGTTGGGCTTTTATTTTTTTAACATGGCGGAAACGGGCTTCCATACATTTTTGTCATTTTTTTGTCATTTTTTTGTCACATTTCTGTCATTCTTTTGTCACATTTTTTTATTTTTATTTTTTATTTTGTAACATTTTTGTCATTTTTTTGTGTCATTTTTTTGTCACATTTTGTCACATTTTTTTGTCATTTTTATTGGTCAAATTTTTGTTGTTTTTTTCGTCAATTTTTTGTAAATTTCTTATATCATTTTTGCCCCTTTTTCATACATTTTTCGTCACTTTTTTGTCAATGTTTTCTCACTTTCTTGTCACATTTCCATCATTGTTTTCGTCTCAGTTTCGTTGCTACTGTCACACCTTTTTTCCAGAAGCTTTTGGACTGGGGGTAAAGCCAAACTGGAGAAAAGGTGCTCGGTTCAGGTGGGAGTTAAGGGGTTAAACGGACATATTAAAATAAGACTGTGTCGTCTGTGCCCCTCCCCTTCAGTATGTGTTTGTCTCTCCACCTCCCTGGGTGTGGCTGCTGGCACACCTGGCTTCAATCACCACTCGGCCTCCAGAATAAGAAGCCTGGGGGATCATCCCACGCCGTTGTCGCCAGTTAGTGCAAAGTTTGTGGCTCCAAGTTCACTTTTGGATTTTGGATTTTTTTCTAATACGTCCAGTGTTCAGCCTCTGCCTCCCCGTCAGCCCACCTGTGATCGGCCTCTCCTACAACACACTGTTCATAAATAAACCTAAACCTGTCACAAACTGTGCAACTGTTCTGTGCAAGTGCAATAATAAAGTTGATCTTGAATTGCATCAATACTTTAAATACGTATTATCAAAGGTTTAAAACTTATGGGACATTTAACCCCTTAACCCCTTAACTCCCACCTGAACCGAGCACATTTTCTCTAGTTTGGCTTTACCCCAGTCCAAAAGCTTCTGGAAAAAAGCTGTGAAAATAGCAACAAAACTGAGACGAAAACAGTGATGGAAATGTGACAAAAGAGTGAGAAAACATTGGCGTAAAAGTGACAAAAAATTGATGAAAAAGTGGCAAAAATGTGACAAGAAATTGACAAAAAATTGATGAAAAAAAAAAGACAAAAATGTGACAAAAATGTGACAAAAAATGACAAAAATTTTACAAAATAATTACAAAAAATTGATAAAAAATTGATAAAAATGTGACCAAAAAATGACAAAAATTAGATAAAAAATTGATGAAAAAAGACAAAAAATTGACAAAAAAAGACAAAAGTGTGACAAAAAATTACAAAAATGTGATAAAAATGTGACAAAAATGACAAAAATATGACAAAAAAATTACAAAAATGTGACAAAAAAAAAACAAAAATGTGACAAAAATTTGACGAAAAAAAAAGACAAAAATGTGACAAAATGTGACTAAAAATGATAAAAATTTGATAAATAAATTGACCAAAAAAATACTAAAATGTGACAAAAAATGACAAAAATTTTACAAAATAATTACAAAAAATTGATAAAAAATTGACAAAAATGTGACAAAAAAAATGACAAAAATTAGATAAAAAATTGACGAAAAAAGACAAAAATGTGACAAAAAAAGACAAAAATGTGACAAAAAAATTACAAAAATATGCCAACTAAAGTTACAAAAATGAGTTGAATACCCCCCCCCAAAAAAATGATGAAAAAAAAATCTGATGACGTGAGGAAAAATATCCTCTCGGTTCAGGCGGGAGTTAAGGGGTTAAAATCCCAGACATTTAGAATGCTGTGATGTCATCTGATCGGAACCTATGAACAAAGAACCTTACCATATACGGCAAGTCATGTGACCTGTTTGTGGCGCCGTTGCTATGCCAACGTCAGTTCTCCTCACACTTCATAACTGGAAAATCGCGTTAAAAAGCCTGGCCTGGGGACAGTGTGATCGGACGACGCCATGGATCGAAACCGGGTCAGGAGACCGTCTGGTGCGTCAGACAGAGTCAGCGTCAGACAGAGTTCAGATTACTCTGAAGACGACAGTCCAAGCTCGTCTGACATGGCGGACAGCAGTTACGCACAAATGCAAATGGAGTTGACAGGTATTCTGGAAGAGAGACTGGCGATCGCAAAACGCAAACTCGAAGAAACTCGCAAAGAGATCAAAGCAAAAGAATCGGCAAAGAAAGATCAGTTATGCGCTGAAGAAAGGGAACGGGACACGCTGGAATGTAGGATCAGATTTTTGGAAGAAGCCAATTTGAAACTGCAGGAAAAACTCAGCGCCTCGACAGACAGGAATGAAACGCTGCAGGCTGAATTAAAACAGGCCATGGAAGCAAAAAAGCCAGAAAGTGAAGTGATGAGTGATGACCAGAACCTGAATGCAACAGAACCTGAATGCAGCGTTTGGAAGACACAGGCTGAGGACTTGAGGCAAGAAAATGATCAGCTTAAGCAAACAGTGCTGTATCTGGAAGCCACATTAAAAGTGAAGGACAGCGATATCTCAGACCTGTCGTCAACGATTCATCAACTCCATCAGATAAGAATGAGTCTCGCACGTCAAGTGAATACGTCTCTCAGCGTCGAGGACGACAGTGATGAGACGTGCAGGGCAGAGAATCATTTCACTGAAGCAGATGAAGAAGAAGCGATAGAAGCACCCCTTAACGCTCAATCCTCTGATCATAAAGCAGTGAATCTAAATCTGATGCCATCCATGCAAGCCAGGGTGTCGAAATGTGTGTCAGACCTTAAGTCTGAATGCAACGTTTGGAAGACGCAGGCTGACAACATGATAGAAGAACATCTCTGGCAGGAGGGAAGATTCTACTCACTGATGGGGACAGTATCAGTGAAGGAAAGCGAGATCTCAGAGCTGTCGAACAAGCTCTCCGAATCTGAAGAAAAAATCCAATCACTGGAAGCTTCTGTAAACAAGAATGAAACACAGATCAAGACTCTGTCAAATGAACTGAGCAGGAAAAACTCTGAAAGTGCCAAACTCAAGAATGAACTTGAGGCCTTCATGTCTGCCATTCAAAGAAATGGTAATCAGCAGCGTTTAATGGAGCTTGCTACGTCTAGCAGCGTTTTCGAGGAAGACAGTGCTTTGCAAGCTACGCCAAACGAGCTTCAAAAGCAAGCACAGAAACTACAAGATTTGAGAGACAAATGTGCCTCTGTCGAAGCTGAGGTCGTTGAGCTCAAGGCCGAAAACGGTCAACTTAAAGCGCAAAACACTCAGCAGGACGAGGAGATTGTCCGCTTGAACACCAGGATTTGTGAACTCTCCTCAGAGTTACAAAAGAACCAGGATGAGAGGATTGAGACATCAGAGCTCAGATCAGAAGAATCAGAGGAGGCCGGCTGTGCATTTTGGGACAAGTGTTGTACCACTGCCAAGGTTGCAGTCAAAACAGCAGTTGTCTTTGGAGGAGTGGCTTTGGGCATGGGCCTGGGCCACATCGCGGGAGGGGGTTATCAGAGAAGCGGGATTCCCAACTACTTCTAAATCACATCCCAAACGTGAACGTGTCCCTGTAATCGACCGAGTGTCTGCTATTTGTTGATTAATTCCAGTTACATGAGAGAGTCTGTCTTGTGTAAATGGGTCAAAAGTGACTAGAGAGAGTCAAGACCGTTAGCATCTGTGTAAAATCACTTTGCATGGACCGGTACTTCATTTATAGGATGTATTAATGAAGTATGGATGGTGGGGGTGCTGAAACACAGATACAAACGGAAGGAAGTTTGGAGTGAAAGTCGAAGAGTGTAGGCAAAGACTACACTCTTCGAGAATGGAATGGGCGTTGTCAGCTTCTGTGATTCCAGTTACATGAGAGTCTGTCTTTTGTAAATGGAAGAACTGTCGTCTGGACTGTTAGCATCTGTGTAAAATCACTTACATACGGTACGTCATTGATAACATGTATCAGTGAAGTATTGGACGGTGGGAGTGCTGAAGCACAGATACAAACGGAAGGGAGTTTGGAGTGAAAGTCGAAGAGTGTAGGTCTTGTTTAAAAGGTTAAGGGAGTTGAGAATTGAATGGGCGTTGTCGGCATCTGTGATTCCAGTTATAGGAGAGTCTGTCTTGTGTAAATGGAAGAACAGAGAGTAGCGAGTGTCTGGACTGTTAGCATCAGTGTAAAATCACTTTGGTACGTCATTGGTAGCATGTATCAGTGAAGTACTGGACGATGGGACTGTGGATTGAAAGGGCAGAGGATGCATTTCTGGGCAGGCCTGTCTGCGGTAACTTTGACTATGGAGAGTGAACGAGGAAGCTGAACGAGTCAAGGTCACGTCAGAGGACGTTTCCGCCACGTTTTTGCTGCGTTTTCGTCTTGTGTAAATGGGTCAAAAGTGACTAGAGAGAGTCAAGACCGTTAGCCTCTGTGTAAAATCACTTTGCATGGACCGGTACTTCATTTATAGGATGTATTAATGAAGTATGGATGGTGGGGGTGCTGAAGCACAGATACAAACGGAAGGAAGTTTGGAGTGAAAGTCGAAGAGTGTAGGCAAAGACTACACTCTTCGAGAATGCATCTGTGATTCCAGTTATAGGAGAGTCTGTCTTTTGTAAATGGAAGAACTGTTGTCTGGACTGTTAGCATCTGTGTAAAATCACTTTCGTATGGTACGTCATTGTATCAGTGGTATTGGACGGTGGGAGTGCTGAAACACAGATACAAACAGAAGGGAGTTTGGAGTGAAAGTCGAAGAGTGTAGGTCTTGTTTAAAAGGTTAAGGGAGTTGAGAATTGAATGGGCGTTGTCGGCATCTGTGATTCCAGTTACATGAGAGTCTGTCTTTTGTAAATGGAAGAACTGTTGTCTGGACTGTTAGCATCTGTGTAAAATCACTTACATACGGTACGTCATTGATAACATGTATCAGTGAAGTATTGGTTGGTGGGGGTGCTGAAGCACAGATACAAACGGAAGGGAGTTTGGAGTGAAAGTCGAAGAGTGTAGGTCTTGTTTAAAAGGTTAAGGGAGTTGAGAATTGAATGGGCGTTGTCAGCATCTGTGATTCCAGTTATAGGAGAGTCTGTCTTGTGTAAATGGAAGAACAGAGAGTAGCGAGTACGTCATTGGTAGCATGTATCAGTGAAGTACTGGACGATGGGAGTGTGGATTGAAAGGGCAGAGGATGCATTTCTGGGCAGGCCTGTCTGCGCTAACTTTGACTATGGAGAGTGAACGAGGAAGCTGAACGAGTCAAGGTCACGTCAGAGGACGTTTCCACCGCGTTTTGGTTGCGTTTTCGTCCCGTTTTTGTTGCGTTTTTGTTGCGTTTTTGTTGCGTTTCCGTCGCGTTTTCGTCCCGTTTTTGTTGCGTTTCTGTCGCGTTTTCGTTGCGTTTTCGTCCCGTTTTTGTTGCGTTTTTGTTGCGTTTCCGTCGCGTTTTCGTCCCGTTTTCGTCCCGTTTTTTTTGCTTTTTTGTTGCGTTTTTGTTGCGTTTTCGTCCCGTTTTTGTTGCGTTTTCGTCCCGTTTTCGTTGCGTTTTCGTTGCGTTTTTGTTGCGTTTTTGTTGCGTTTTTGTTGCGTTTTTGTTGCGTTTCCGTCGCGTTTTCGTCCCGTTTTCGTCCCGTTTTTTTTGCTTTTTTGTTGCGTTTTCGTCCCGTTTTCGTTGCGTTTTCGTCCCGTTTTCGTTGCGTTTTCGTTGCGTTTTTGTTGCGTTTTTGTTGCGTTTTTGTTGCGTTTTCGTCTCGTTTTCGTCCCGTTTTCGTCCCGTTTTTTTTGCTTTTTTGTTGCGTTTTCGTCCCGTTTTCGTTGCGCTTTCATCCCGTTTTCGTTGCGTTTTTGTTGCGTTTCCGTCGCGTTTTCGTTGCGTTTTCGTCCCGTTTTTGTTGCGTTTCCGTCGCGTTTTTGTTGCGTTTTCGTCCCGTTTTCGTCCCGTTTTCGTCCCGTTTTTATTGCGTTTCCGTCGGGTTTTCGTTGCGTTTTCGTCAGATCTTGGTCTCTGGTCCGTCGGCGATGAGCGGTTGGAAGGAGTTGCGGATCCGCGCGGCCTCGGCGGTGCACAGGTGACCGAACGCCTTGTTTGTACCAATCCGGAGTCCTGCCCCTGAAGCGGAGAAAACACGAGGCACAAAAACTTACAAGGTGTTCCTGAAAAACTACGGGAACAATCTCTCCGGGGGTTTGTGATTTGGCGGCGTGAGCGTGTCTTACTTGAGGTCCACTCTGCAGACGTGTGCGTGAGCCGGGACTTGCCCGACCCGCACGGCTCCAGGAGGAAGCTGGACTGGCGGAAACAACAGGAGACGTGACATCACCAACAGCTGTTTCATACAAACAATATCACCCATGTAGAATTGGGGCGATTGGCAGCGCGGTGGTTTATGGGATGGCACATAATGTAAATTCTCTAACACTGGCCTGTATTCCATTAGCGGCCGGGTCTCTAACAGAGGCCGGGTTCGCGGCTGGCGGAGGCAAATTAAAGCCGGTCTCTAAAACAGGCCGGGGCTTTTATTAGAAACTATAGCAGTAGAAATATTCCCAATGTTAGGAATTTGTCTCATACTGGTGTAAATGAAAACTCACGTGCAGGAAGTAAACAAACGGGAACCCGGGCCGAGGGGGACGCTGCAGAGGAGCTGATCCGAGCGTAACTTTGACACAGATTTATCCACTTTTCAAACCTCCAGTGACGATATTTGGAAACAGGGCAAACAACAAATGTTGTGTGAGCCTCCTTTTTAATAAAGTCTCCATCGCGTCTTCAAAGCACGTCCAGCTGCTCCGTGTGCAGGTCAGTCCCACGCCTCAAAATAACTCCTCCCATCAGCGCGAGCGTCTCGTCTTCTCTCGGGTCAGTCTCATGATCGATCACAAACACAAACGCTCCGTCTAAACTCGCCTTTTACACAAGATAACAACAAATAATCTGGTCCGCGGTAAAAACGAAACAGAAACCTGCAGTGACATTGATGTCAATGTTCCGCTAACAGCAACGAAACACTTCCTGTTGTCCCGACAAAATAAAAGGCGTCAATGTTCCAGCCGCTGGGAGAGTGTTTGCAAAGTTAATTAATAAATGAACCTAATATTTTAGGTGCAAATGGACACAAATCTCGTTTTTCTTCATTTTCCTGGTCGTCCGTTTTGCTCAAATAGAAATAAAGGCCTGTCTCTAATTGTGGCCTGGTTCCAATAAAGGCCTGGTCCTAGATGCCCTTGAGTAAATAAAGGCCCCGGCCTATATTAGAGCATTTACTGTAACTCCTGACCGCTGGTGAGGAACCTCCAGAGGTCCCTATGCTAAAGGACATTTGATGGGAAGCTCCTTTGTGAATTCCACGTGTAGTAATGTCAGGTAAACAAACTACTGCAGATCCGGTAACCGAGCAGATCACTCCGCCGCTGCGTAGCTACAACCAGGAAGCTGATGCTGCTCAAATATAAGTTCTTTTAAATGGTTATATTTAAAACATTATTCAGTCACACAGACATTTATATGGGTCGTCTGGTGGTATAAGGGATTTGCCTCAGGTGCACTGTGCTTGGGTCAGACTGTTTTTAATGCAGGCTACTAGTTACCATAGACATGCACTAGCCTAGCGCCACTAAACTCTTCAAATATAAGGACTGCATGAATTAAAAAACAACTCCAGAATAACTAGGAAGTGAGGCCCTATGTCAAAAATCCTGAAATATCCCTTTAACCTCTTAACTCCTGCCTGAACCGAGAGGATCTTTTTCCTCACTTCATCAGATTTTTTTCCCATCATTTTTTTGTTGGTTATTCAACTCACTTTTGTAACTTTTTTATTATTTTTTTTGTCACATTTTTTATCAATTTTTAGTCAGTTTTGTCAAATTTTTTGTCAATTTTTTATCACATTTTTTGTCATTTTTTGTCTTTTTTTTGTAATTTTTTGTCCAATTTTTTGTACGTTTTTTGTCAAATTTTTATCAAATTTTTGTCATTTTTTGTCACATTTTTGTCATTTTTTGTCATTTTTTGGGTCATTTTTTGTCATTTTTTCGTCACTTTTTTGTCAATGTTTTCTCACTTTTTTTGTCACATTTCCATCATTGTTTTCTTCTCAGTTTTGTTGCTATTTTCACAGCTTTTTTCCAGAAGCTTTTGGACTGGACTCAGGCAAACCTAAAATGGCCGCCATCAGAGTTTTTACAGATTACTCAAAAATACGTGAATGTGCCAAGGCAACACTTCAGGCATGTTTTTAATGAGGGAATGACCTAATAACATGATGTAAAGCTTGAAAAAGTCCATTTTGCATAATACCCCCCCTTTAAAAATTGTGTTTGTGAATAAAATCTTAGTAAAAAGAGGCTGCAACTGTCTGACAAATCTCTTCTTTTCCACGTGTGTTGCCTGCTCCATTGTTGGGCTGACGAGCTGAGGAGCCGGAGAAAACAACAGATATTTAGTTTTTTGTTTTTAAAATGCTTTGTAATACTTGAGCTGGTAAACATTTCTAAAAATAAAAGCAGCTTTTCCACTCGTTTGCCAAGAACAAAACACTGTCAACTTTACAACTAATCAATTATCATAATTATTTTAATTATGTTATTATTAGGCCAGAATCTAGTCTCGGTTTTATGTTTTCTAAACTTGTTTGTCAGATGTTTTGATGAACAAACTGAGAAACGTGTTTCTAAAGTAACAGGACTTTCTCTTTCCTTCTGTCCCCGAGCAGAGGAGCGTTCGCTTTGTGTTTCCCAACATTTGGACACACTTTTTTGTGAATTATGCCGTTCATGACCTTGAGTTTGACATTTACAGAGAAGGATTATCTCCACGTTGTTTCATATTGGACGTATCTTTCCACCGACAGCAGCATTACGGATCCATCAGCGACACCTCGGTCATGTTTTGGATCCGAAACTCTGCTGACTTCAGTCGGGCGGATAAAGCTCTGTAGGAGAGTCCTTCTGCCGCGCTCGACTATCACTGAGTTTGTTTGTGGCGTCAGCGTCGCTTCGCCCTCTCGGACCATGAGCGGCACCGGTGTAAAGATTTTAAACTACCCCCCATTTCAGGCTACCCCCCGGTAATTTGAAATCAGTTTCAAGTTACCCCCGGGGGTAAGATGAACGCGATTTCAAGCTACCCCCCCTGATTTCAGACTACCCCCCTCTCAACTGCTTTCTTCATCCATAAAATACCTTACAGGAACCGCAGTTGGAGCCGTAACCTTAAGGATAGTGGAGTTTACGAACTAAAGCTAACCTTACCTTAGCCCTAACCTTAAGTTTACGAACTAAAGCTAACCTTACCTTAGCCCTAAACTTAAGGATAGTGGAGTTTACGAACTAAAGCTAACCTTACCATAGCCCTAACCTTAAGTTTACGAACTAAAGCTAACCTTACCATAGCCCTAACCTTAAGTTTACGAACTAAAGCTAACCTTACCATAGCCCTAACCTTAAGTTTACGAACTAAAGCTAACCTTACCATAGCCCTAACCTTAAGTTTACGAACTAAAGCTAACATTACCGTAGCCCTAAACTTAAGGATAGTGGAGTTTACGAACTAAAAAGCTGACCTTACCAGATGAAAAGTTACGAGAGTTGTAGCTATTATTAGCAATTAACATCCGGGCATTTTCTATTTAACACAGCCGTGCCAAACAAACAATACATATTGTGGCGGGGGTAATCTGAAATCAGGGGGGGTAACTTGAAATCAGTTTCAGGTTACCCCCGGGGGTAATTTGAAATCGATTTCAAGTTACCCCCCGGTAGTCTGAAATCAATTTCAAAGTACCGGGGGGTAAGGTGAATGGGGGGGTAGTTTGAAATCACTACACCGGGCGGCTCCTCATCGCTGCTTCTGTGCATTTATTTGTCTACTTTTTTAACTAAATTGTGCGCAAATAATTGGGTCGTTGAACGTTGATTTTTAAGATCAGTTTACCATGGATTTAAGACCAAAAAGGCCAAATTTGAGACTTTTTAAGACTTTTTAAGACCCCGCGGACACCCTGCTACAGAGCCGTGTGGGTGGGACACACTACAGTACCTCGAACAGCCGGTTGCACTCGGTGATCATGTGCGCCAGCCCCTGCGTCGCGGCCAGGTTCTCGTTCAGGTCTTTCTGGTCCGGTCCGCCCGTGGCCCGTGGCGTTTGGTTCAGGTGGGGGGTAAGAGGTTAAGGCGGGGGGTAAGGAGTTAACACACACAAATCTTCTATTGTCCCATCTAAACTCCAAAACCAGCTGCTGTTTCCGCCCTTTAAACCTGACAAACACAAAGACCCGAGACAATTATCTGATTTGTTTCCAACTTGCAGTTCCAGCTCCCGCCACCAGATGTCGCCCTTACCCCTGATCCTCAAAAACAAAAATTCAACAAAAAGTGACAAAAATTCAACAAAAATGTGACAAAAACTCAACCAAAGAGTGACAAAAACTCAACAAAAATGTCACAGAAATTCAACAAAAAAGTGACAAAAATTCAACAAAAAAGTGACAAAAATTCAACAAAAACGTGACAAACACTCAAAAAAAAAATGTCACAGAAATTCAACAAAAACGTGACAAAAACTCAACAAAAATTCAACAAAAATTCAACAAAAATGTGACAAAAACTAAAAAAAAAAGTCACAAAAACTCAACAAAAATGTGACAAAAACTCAACAAAAATGTGACAAAAATTCAACAAAAACGTGACAAACACTCAAAAAAAAAATGTCACAGAAATTCAACAAAAACGTGACAAAAACTCAACAAAAACTCAACAAAAATTCAACAAAAATTCAACAAAAATGTGACAAAAACTCAACAAAAAAGTGACAAAAATTCAACAAAAATGTACAAAAATTCAACAAAAATGTGACAAAAATTCAACAAAAATGTGACAAAAACTCAACAAAAAAATGACAAAATTCAACATAAATGTGACAAAAACTCAACAAAAAAATGACAAAAATTCAACAAAAATGTGACAAAAACTCAACAAAAAAATGACAAAAATTCAACATAAATGTGACAAAAACTCAACAAAAAAGTGACAAAAATTCAACAAAAATGTGACAAAAACTCAACAAAAAAGTGACAAAAATTCAACAAAAATGTGACAAAAATTCAACAAAAATGTGACAAAAACTCAACAAAAAAGTGACAAAAATTCAACAAAAATGTGACAAAAACTCAACAAAAAAGTGACAAAAACTCAACAAAAAAGTGACAAAAATTCAACAAAAACGTGACAAACACTCAAAAAAAAATGTGATAAAAACTCAACAAAAATGTCACAAAAAATGGGGAAAAAAAGGAAAAAAAACATACAAAAGGGTGACACAACACAGCAACAACGCGAGGACGATTATTGAAATGAACCCAAAACAAACAGCAGGGACAGGCTCACACCTCTGATTTGTTTCCAAGTTGCAGTTCCAGCTCCCGCCACCAGATGTCGCCCTTACCCCTGATCCTCAACGGCAGCTGTCTGACCCCGGTGTCACGTGTGTAAAGTAATATTCAGCAGCTGCTCGCGTTGAACAACAAAATTCAACAAAAATGTGACAAAAACTCAACAAAAATGTCACAGAAATTCAACAAAAAATGATAAAAACTAAAAAAAAAAAGTGATAAAAATTCAACAAAAAAGTGACAAAAACTCAACAAAAAAGTGACAAAAATTCAACAAAAATGTGACAAAAATTAAAAAAAAAATATCACAAAAACTCAACAAAAATGTGACAAAAACTCAACAAAAATGTGACAAAAATTCAACAAAAATGTGACAAAAATTCAACAAAAATGTGACAAAAACTCAACAAAAAAGTGACAAAAATTCAACAAAAATATCACAAAAACTCAACAAAAAAGTGACAAAAACTTAACAAAAAAGTGACAAAAACTTAACAAAAATGTCACAAAAATTCAACGAAAAGTGACAAAAACTCCACAAAAAAGTGACAAAAACTTTACAAAAAAGTGACAAAAACTCAACAAAAATATGACAAAAACTCAACAAAAATGTGACAAAAACTTAACAAAAAAGTGACAAAAACTTAACAAAAATGTGACAAAAATTCAACAAAAATATGACAAAAACTCTGCAAAAAAGTGACAAAAACTCAACAAAAATGTGACAAAAACTCAACAAAAATGTGACAAAAACTCAACAAAAAAGTCACAAAAACTCAACAAAAATGTGATAAAAACTCAATAAAAATGTCACAGAAATTCAACAAAAACGTGACAAACACTCAAAAAAAAAATGTCACAGAAATTCAACAAAAACGTGACAAAAACTCAACAAAAATTCAACAAAAATTCAACAAAAATTCAACAAAAACTCAAAAAAAAAAGTGACAAAAACTCAACAAAAATGTGACAAAAATTCAACAAAAACGTGACAAACACTCAAAAAAAAAGTGATAAAAACTCAACAAAAATGTCACAAAAAATGGGGAAAAAAAGGAAAAAAACCATACAAAAGGTGACACAACACAGCAACAACGCGAGGACGATTATTGAAATGAACCCAAAACAAACAGCACACCTCTGATTTGTTTCCAAGTTGCAGTTCCAGCTCCCGCCACCAGATGTCGCCCTTACCCCTGATCCTCAACGGCAGCTGTCTGACCCCGGTGTCACGTGTGTAAAGTAATATTCAGCAGCTGCTCGCGTTGAACAACCTCCTGAGTCACGTCCACAACAAAACGCTGTGAGTGTGGGCTGAGTTACTGTAACAGAGGATGACGAGTTCACCTTTTGTTGACTGAGTAACGCTAAACTACAACAGCTGCCACTACCATCACCGCGGAAACACGTGCCGCACTCACCGTCCGGCATCTCATCCATTAACCGTTTTCAGCAATTTCAAGAACTTCCAGGCCAGTTTTCTAACGTTTGTGTGAAGGTGACCGTGAAAAATGACGCCCCAGGGCAGCTGTGGCTACAGTGGTGTCTGATCACCAGCGAGTGCAGCGTGAGTGAATAATGACCACAGTGAAGCGCTTTGAGAGGCTTGTCAAGCTTGTTCAGTGCAATACAAGTTTAGACCTTTTCTTCTTCTTCTCCTCCTTCTTCATTTTCATCTCCTTCTTGAGCTTCTTCTTTTTCTTCTTCATCATCTTTTTCATCTCCATCTTCTTTTCTTCTCCTTCATCTTCTCCATCTTCTTTTTCTTCTCCATCTTCTTTTTCTTCTTCTACATCTTCTTCTCCTTCATCTTCTTTTTCTCCTTCATCTTCTTTTTCTCCTTCATCTTCTTTTTCTTTTTCTTCTTCATCTTCTTTTTCTCCTCCTTCTTCTTTTTCTTCTTCATCTTCTTTTTCTTCTTCTTCTACATCTTTTTCTCCATCTTTTACTCTTTCATCTTCTTTTTCTTCTTCATCTTCTTTTTCTTCTTCATCTTTTTCTCCTTCTTCTCCTTCATCTTCTCCTTCTTCTCCTTCATCTACTCCTTCATCTTCTCCTTCTTCTCCTTCATCTACTTCATCTTCTTCTCCTTCATCTTCTCCTTCTTCTTCTACATCTTTTTCTCCATCTTTTTCTCCTTCATCTTCTTTTTCTTCTTCTTCATCTTCTCCTTCTTCTTCTTCATCTTTTTCTCCTTCTCCTTCATCTTCTTTTTCTCCTTCATGTCAAAGTTTTCTTCCTCTTTGTTTTCTTCCTACTTTACTCCGCTCGATCCTCTCAACAAAAAAACCCACAAGGAATTTCCAAACCTCAAAGACCGAAATAAACGTTCTTTAAACCGACTTTTATTTTGACGTGTTTGGGCTCCAGGCGTTTCCTGTTCAGCTTCCTCACAGACACGTTCATCCCTGAATCAAACTTCTCCAAACTTGACTCACGGTCTGGATTATAAATAAAAAATAACTGTGCAGGGACAGACCCTCTGCCCTGAGTCAGTGGTGCGTTCAAAGACTGTTGGGAAAAAAACACACACTCCAGCCGTGAGTCAAAGAAAAACTGCATTCAATCATACAACAAAAGGAAAATGGAGAAAATGTGAAGTTTAAAATTACACCGGTCAAAAGTTTGGAAAAGTTTTGATTTATTTTTGCTTTTCCGGCACATTTTTGTTGCTCTTTTTGTCACTTTTTTGTTGTGTTTTCATCCTCGTTGTCGCTATTTTGACGCTTTGTTCAGGTGGGGGTTAAGAGGTTACATTCTTCAAAATTGCTGACTTTTATTCTGGACCTTTTCTCAATGGGCTTCAAGGTCGTCTCCTGTAGCTCCTGAGGAAACCTGAGCCCGTATAGGACCCTCTGTTATGTTCCGGGCGTCTGGCGTCAAGGTGACACAAGGGGGCGCCCTTCCAACCTTCTCAGTGTAAATGTGAATTTACTTTCTTCAGAGTGAGACTTTCGGTCAGACACCACGAGTGACAGTAACATGATGCTAATATACAGTAAAATACAATAAAAAGGCTGAGGCCTCATTGCTCTTCAGTCACAGACTGAGAAGTGAAGAAGGAAGTCGTGGAGCTTCTGCTTTAGACAGAACTTTATACATACGCTGTAAAGTCCAAAACTAAAGTATGTAGTAAATCAAATAAAAAAAGAAATTAAAAAAGAAATTCACAACATTGATGCAAATAATGTAAAATAATTGAAAATCGTGGTGGACCATGACAGATGTGGACAGGACTGTGGAAGATCTACTTTTACTTTGGAGAAAATAGTTACTATAGTAACTGGTGTCAAACCTCATGAGCTTCTTCTGTAGCATGAGATAAACATGACTTTACAGCAGATACAAATTGACAAGATTTTTTTTTCTTCCTTTATATTTTAAATAATGGATTGTCACACTTGCACCAGCTCCTAAAATATACTTGAATTTTAATATTTTATTCTTAAATCCAGCAGAAGTATGAAAGATCTGTCTAATGCAGAGTCACCATGACTTCCTTCTTCACCTGTCGATCTGTGACTGAAGTGACAGGTCGCCTGAGACTTTCTGTTAAAACTAAAGATCAAACTTGTAGCGTCATGTTTTAGCGTCATGTTACTGCCACTCACGGTGTCTCACCTACAGTGTAACTCTGAAGCCAATCAGATCACAGAGACTCAGAGTGGGCGGGGCTCAAATGTGACCAAACGCCAAGATCCAAGGTCTGAGACAAAAACTAGTATTTCAGTGCTTTAACACGTTAACCTTTAACCAGCCCTGACGCCACTTGGGTCTAAATATAAACAAGGTGGTGCAGAGGTTAGCACTCTCGCCTCACAGCTAGAAGGGCCTGGGTTTAATCCGTGGCTGGACGGTTCCCACATCACCAAAAAACATGTACAATAAGCCAGAAAAGAAAAAAGTGGCTATTGCCAACAACTTTAGAATACAATACGTATTGCAATAGAGTGTCCAATAAGTTTAAGGAAAAAAGGATCTTATTGGTGCACACAATGTTTTATTTTGTTATGCTGAATAAGCTCAGTGCCATTTAAGCCCTTTGGAGATCGATCTATCTATCTATCTATCTATCTATCTATCTATCTATCTATCTATCTATCTATCTATCTATCTATCTATCTATCTATCTATCTATCTGTCTGTCTGTCTGTCTGTCTGTCTGTCTGTCTGTCTGTCTGTCTGTCTGTCTGTCTGTCTGTCTGTCTGTCTGTCTGTCTGTCTGTCCGTCCGTCCGTCCGTCCGTCCGTCCGTCCGTCCGTCCGTCCGTCCGTCCGTCCGTCCGTCCGTCCGTCCGTCCGTCCGTCCGTCCGTCCGTCCGTCCGTCCGTCCGTCCGTCCGTCCGTCCGTCCGTCCATCCTTATTGCAGTAGTTGGAGGAGTGCATGTTATATGTTCTGAGCAAAGAGTACGGTTAGACAAACATATTTGTATCGAGCACAGCCTTAGTGTACAGTGCAAAGTTTCAGCTCCAGTCCCTTTTTGGGCCTTTTTACACAACTTTAAACACAGTTATTCACTCAGTTCAGTTCAGTTTATTCGGTCAAAATTATGACAAAAGATTAAATTCAGTTAAGTATACTTCTTCATAACATAACATACAAAAATGACCGAAAAGGTATAGGCTGAAGCTAATGCTTATTTTGCCTACCCTTGTCTTTTTAAACTTACAGCACGTGTTTTTGTTAACTTTCCAACATAACATCAGACATTCAAAAGGATTTTATTATATACATACATATATATATATGTATATATATACACATACACATACACACATACATACATATATACATATACACATTTTAAAGTAAGTTGACAGTCTTAAACAGACTAGTAAACAGAATTGAGGTATTTTTCAAGTATAATACTTTTATACATTCTCTTTAGGTGGAAGAGAGAGGGACATGATTTGAGATCCTCTGTACAGTTATTCCAGAGATCGACCCCTTTAATAGAAACGCAAAATCTCATGGTGTTTGTTTGAAATGTTTTCTTTACAAACATCTCCTCTGAGCTCATACCGGCTCTGTCTGACGGTGAACAGATTTTGTAGTGTTTGTGACACAAGTTTATTTTTTACTTTGAACATCATTTTTATTGTATACAAATCTACTAAATCATAGAATTTCAATGTTTGCAGGTTTATGAACAGGGAATGGGTTGGTTGCACACACATGTTTCTAATTTTATCTTAGTGAGGTCACTCATAGACATAATGCATTACCCAGACCTTAACCCTGAACCCTCAACCCCAAACCCTAAACTTAATCCAAATCCCAACCCTAACCCTAGCCTTAATCTTAACCCCAACCCTAACCCTAGCCTTATTCCAAACCCTAACCCTAATCTTAACCCAATCCTAACCCTAACCCTAAAACCATATCTTGACTTAAACAGTCCTTCAAAATAAGTGAGGACCACCCAAAATGCCCTCACTTTACACAAATGTCCTCACTCTGTCGGTTAAAAACTCACACTGGTCCTCACAATGTCGTAAGTACAAGAACACACACACACACACTCAGTGCTTTACTCAGAGGTAAAGTGCATTTCTGCCACCTTATATTCCCCTGTCTGTGCCACATGTGTCGACTTTATGTGAGCAGACGTGCCGCTCTTCACCGCAGACACGCTCCACACGCTCCACACGCTCCACACATGCTCCACACGCTCCACACATGCTCCACACGCTCCACACGCTCCACACGCTCCACATGCTCCACAGGGTTCACTGGGTTCACTGGGACGTGCTTTGGTGCTTCACCCCCGGTCTCTCTTCATCTTCTACCTTTCATCTTCCAGGGCTGAGCGTGAGCCGACTATTCGCAGCGCCTCCTCTTTCCTGGCGGGACCTGCCCGGGAGCAGCAGCTCTACTCCGAGCTCCTCCATGTTTCCGCTCATGTCTCCTCTGTCCCGCTCGTTATATAACTGTTAGCGCGTGTTTTGGAAAATGGGGAATTGTCCCTTTTGAGGAACTAAGCGTGATCGGACATTGACTCACTTCGCTTCACTTCCAAACGTCAAAATAAATACGTTTGTGGTCAGACTGTGCTGACTTTAAAGATGTATATTTGAATGAAGGGTTTTTCCACTGAACCTCCACCTTGACAAGCACGTTTTCTACAGTGCAACGTTAGCATAATCTAAAAACTATAATAATCTATCACCTAGAACGCAGCAAAGCAAGTGATGAAAAAGTGACAACGGGAGGAAGAATCTTTGATGAGTTTTGTAGGCCTTAGCTTTCAAATGAGGCATCACTGGCCTTGAGAAGAAGATTTGGGTGAAGTCGAACTGGAGAAAATGTGCTTTATATCAAGGAACCAGTCAGCCATTCTCTCTCTCATTCACACACCAGTGTACGCAGACACTGTTTCGGCAGCCAAAAGTGAACCGGTCCGCTCCCAAAGGTGGGTCCAAACCGCCATGGGGTCTGGAGCGGTTTGCAAACTAGACCGGTTTGGGGGGAAAGGGGCTGTCCTCTGATTGGCCAGGCTTTTGAAAGGTAACAGTCTGCTTGCATGTTCAAAGTCAGCTTTCTCTTCACAAATTTAACTTCTTGACTCCCGCCTGAACCGAGAGGATCTTTTTCCTCACGTCATCAGATTTTTTTCCCCATCCTTTTTTTGTTGGGTACTCAACTCATTTTGTCATTTTTTTTGTCAATTTTTTGTCCATTATATTTATTTTTTCATCAATTTGTTATTAAATTTTTGTCCATTTTTTGTCCATTTTATTTATTTTTTCATCAATTTTTTATTAATTTTTTGTAAATTTTTTGTCCATTTTATTTATTTATTTTGTCAATTTTTTATTAAATTTTTGTCCATTTTTTGTCCATTTTATTTATTTTTTCATCATTTTTTTATTAATTATTTTTCTTTTTTTGTCACATTTTTGTATTTTTTTTGTCATACATAAAGCTCATTATGTCGACCTGGAAGACCAGGTCGCCTCCGTCAGACTCTTGTCCTCACAGCTTCTACCTTCCCTTATCTGTCCGTCACAGGGGAAATCGTCCTGTACCATCACGCTCTCGGTTCACAGAGTCCGTCGGTTCCGTGTGGTCCCCGTGCGGTCCCCGAGCGCCCCCCTCCGTCTCCTCATACTCCGGTCATGTGTTCCCTATAGAGCTGCCTTTGTCTGCAGCATGTTCCAGCTCGCTCCACCGCCTCCGTCCTCGGCTCGTCCTCCGCCGTCCGCCCGGAGTCACACGCGCTTCATCTGTTCATTTACAAAACATTTCTGTGAATTAGACACGAAAGTTCACACATCCAGGTCGATAAGTGAGTCGCCGTCTCCTCGTTTGTCTCTTCCTGTGTGCCTCCCCGTGCGTAAGCATTGTGATTGGCCAGGCTTTTGAAAGGCAACAGTCTGTTTGCATATTCAAAGTCAGCTTTCTCTTCACAAATTTAACCTCTTAACTCCCGCCTGAACGGAGAGGATCAGATGTTTTTTTCCATCATTTTTTTGTTGGGTATTCAACGCATTTTTGTAACTTTTTTGTCATTTTTTTTGGTCAATTTTTTATCCAATTTTTGTCACATTTTTTTCATTTATTTTGTCAATTTTTTTTTCGTATTTTTTTTAAATAAATGTTTGTCTTTTTTTTTATCACATTTTTATCATATTTTTGTAATTTTTTTGTCACATTTTGTCACATTTTTGTCAATTTTGTGTTACATTTTATCACATTTTTGTCATATTTTTGTACAATTTTTGGTCACATTTTGTCACATTTTTGTAATTTTTTGTCACATTTTTGTAATATTTTTGTCCTTTTTTATCACATTTTTATCATATTTTTGTCAATTTTTTTGTCACATTTTATCACATTTTTGTCATATTTTTGTCAATTGTTTTGTCACATTTTTGTCACATTTTTGTCATATTTTTGTCATTTTTTTGTCCATTTTTTTGTCACATTTTAACACATTTTTGACATATTTTTGTCAATTTTTTTGTCACATTTTGTCACATTTTTATCACATTTTTGTCTTATTTTTGTCAATTTGTTTTGTCACATTTTATCACATTTTTGTCATATCTTTGTCCTTTTTTATCACATTTTTATCATATTTTTGTCAATTTTTTTGTCACATTTTGGTCATATTTTTGTCAATTGTTTTGTCACATTTTATCACATTTTTGTCATATTTTTATCAATTTTTTTGTCACATTTTATCACATTTTTGACATATTTTTGTCAATTGTTTTGTCACATTTTATCACATTTTTGTAATTTTTTCTCACATTTTTCTCACATTTTTGTCATATTTTTGTCATATTTTTGTAATTTTTTTGTCACATTTTATCACATTTTTGTCATATTTTTGTCAATTTTTTGTCACATTTTATCACATTTTTGTCATTTTTTGTCAAATTTTTGTCATTTTTTTCATCCATTTTTGGTCACTTTTTTGTCACATTTCCATCATTGTCTTCGTCTCAGTTTCGTTGCTATTTTCACAGGTCGATAAGTAAGTCGCCGTCTCCTCGTTTGTCTCTTCCTGTGTGCCTCCCCGTGCGTAAGTATTGCGCCTGGCTTCCCTATGTGTTTGTATGGGGGATGGATGAAATGGGTCCGGGATTCGACGGCTAACAAAACGTGCACATTTAAAGGAACAGGCTCAGATAGATAAAGGCATTTCAATGGCATTTATTTTTACCAGTCGGACCTTTACCTGTTACCAGTTACTCATACCAGGGGCGGACTGGCCATGAGCAGAGAGGGGCCACTGGCTCTAGGGCCACCAGTCCCGCCTCAACCGAGCTTTACCCAAATCTAAAAGCTAAAAAGAAAGGCATCAAAATAGCGACAAAAAGAGGATGAAAAGTCAACAAAAACCTGAGAAAAACACGGACAAAAAAAGTACAAAAACGTGAGAAAAACACAACAAAAACATGACAAAAATGTGGCGACGTGACGAAAAGTTTCCGTCGCTTTTGTAGGTCTTAGCTTTCAAATGAGGCGTTACATTGTTGATCTCCAGTCGAGAAGCTTTTAGATTTGGGTAAAGCCCAGTATAAAAAAACATGAATCTAAAAGGAATTCCGTGGAGTATGGTGTGCCACAAGGTTCAGTTTTGGGACCGGTATTATTTATTATTTATATTAATGATTTTGCTTCTGTTTCTGCGACCACCTTTCCCGTTCTTTTTGCTGATGATACCGATCAAAAAAATAATAATAAAAAGCCGAACTGGGGAAAATGCACTGGCTAATGTTAAGGCGGGTGGTAAGAGGTTAAAATATGTATTTTTGTAAGTGCACATTTACGCTTATTTGGGCCAGGCTGGTCAGAGTCCAGGGCTGTTTTTCAGTCCCAGTCTGCCCCTGACTCATGCTGATTGTAGCCATAGGATCTGGCAACCTTAAATGTATAAGCTCATTCTACGATAAAAGTTTGACAAAAAAATGACAAAAAATGGACAAAAAATGTGATAAAAAATGACAAAAACGCTACAAAAATGAGTTGAACACCCAACAAAAAAATGCTGGAAAAAAAATCTGATGACGTGAGGAAAAAGACCCTCTCTGTTCAGGCAGGAGTTAAGAGGTTAATAAGAGATTTTGATCATTTTAACGCCTAAAATTCCCTCTTTGCTTCTACACTTGTTGAAAGCTAGAAAACGTGCCTCACTATTATGCAGAGAAGACTGAAATGGACGTCTCTCTCTCTCATTTGAAGATTTCTCCTGTCTCACCTGCAGCGTTTCACCTTTACTTCTCACCTCTTTTTTCCACTTTATCTGGTTCATCGTGTGATGCAGCCGCTCATGTCTGTGGTGGAAGCCGCTTTGGTTGAGTGTTCCTTTAACCCCTTAACTCCCACCTGAACCGAGCACATTTTCTCCAGTTTGGCTTTACCCCAGTCCAAAAGCTTCAGGAAAAAAGCTGTGAAAATAAACAACAAAACTGAGACGAAAACAATGATGGAAATGTGACAAAAAAGTGAGAAAACATTGACAAAAAAGTAATGAAAAATTGATGAAAAAGGGGCAAAAATGTCACAAGAAATTGACAAAAAATTGACGAAAAAATGACAAAAATGTGATAAAAATGTAACCAAAAAATGACAAAAATTTGATTAAAAAAATGACAAAAATGTGACAAAATGTGACAAAAAATGACAAAAAAATGATTTAAAAAAATTACGAAAAAATGTTACAAAAAAATGTGATAAAAAAATGACGAAAAAATGACAAAAATGTGACGAAAAATGACCCAAAAAAATGACAAAAAAGTTACAAAAATGAGTTGAATACCCAACAAAAACGGATGGAAAAAAAATCTGATGACGTGAGGAAAAAGATCCTCTCGGTTCAGGCGGGAGTTAAGAGGTTAATAAGAGGTTAAAAAGAGATTTTGATCATTTAACGCCTAAAATTCCCTCTTTGCTTCTACACTTGTTGAAAGATAGAAAACGTGCCTCACTATTATGCAGAAAAGATTGAAATGGACGTCTCTCTCTCTTTCATTTGAAGATTTCTCCTGTTTCACCTTTACTTCTCACCTCTTTTTTTCCACTTTGTCCGGTTCATAGTGTGATGCAGCCGCTCATGTCTGTGGTGGAAGCCGCTTTAGGTCGAGTGTTCCTTTAATAGAAAGTGGAACGTGCTCTGCCGCTGCCTCTCTCTCTTCTCCCACATCCGACCGCCACACGTGCACAGCCTATAGAGGACATAGATCAGCCGAGGATACTGTACGAGGCCCGCGGGGGAGACGGGGCGGGGGGGGGGAGGGAGCGGGGTATCCAGACACAAGCGCTGCCTCCCCTTTAAACACTACAACTACTCCGAGCCGTAACCGAGCACATTTTCTCCAGTTCGGCTTTACCCAAATCTAAAAGCTTCTCGACTGGAGTGCAGCATCTCATTTTAACCTCTTAACCCCCACATGAGCTGAGCACATTTTCTCCAGTTTGGCTTTACCCACGTCTAAAAGCTTCTTGAAAAAAAAAAAAAAAAAAAACAGTGTTAAAATAGCAACAAAAACGAGGATGAAAATGCAACAAAATAGTGGGGAAAAAATCCACAAAAGAGCGACAAAAACACAATTAAAAAGTGATGAAAAAGCAAATAAAGAGCCACGAAAATGCGACAAAAACACACAAAAAAGTGACAAAACGTGATGAAGCCACGACCAAAAAAGTGACAAAAAGCATTGGAAAACAGACAAAAACACAATTGGAAAAAATAATACAAAAAACAGACAAGAAAAAGACAACAACACCACAAAAATGAGATCAGTTTTGTAGGTCTTAGCTTTCAAATGAGGCCTTAAGTTACACTGGCCTGATGCTCCAGTAGAGAAGCTTGATTTAGATTTGGGTAATGCCGAACTAGAGAAAATGTTAAGAGGTTAAGTTATCAAGACTCCAAAGTAGAGATGCCCCGGTCCACCTTTTTTGCTATAGATACCGATACTGGGTTTTTGAGTATTTGCCGATACCCGATATTTACCGATACCACTTTCTTAAAAAGTCTTTCTCTGAGTGAAAAAATTGCATTGACCTTTTTCCTTTTTTTTCTTTTTTCCTTAAAAACTTATGTTTTTAAGACGTTGAGAACCAAAACGGGTATTGTTTCAGTATCGGATATTTGTATTCGATACCCGATATTATATTTTTTTCAGTATCTGATGCCAATAACGGTGCATAATCATTTTAAAGGGACAAGATGCAAGTTGATCATTTTATACTCACTACTGCCACCTCAGGTCATACGTGTAACTGCAGCTTCTATATTAAGCCCGTGCATGACGGCACTTCAGACCCGAATCAACACCTTTCTGAGTGACAGTGCAGGATTTTAGAGGCAGTTGTGGTGAACAGGTCTGAGCTCATCCTATACACTAGGACATGGCTGGAACATGTACGGGGAGGAAAATACATAATTTTAACATTTTTAAATATAGTCCCTCTAAAGTACTCAATTAGGACTCATTCTGATCATTTCAAATCATCAATCTAGTCCAGTTGTTCTCAAAAGTGGGTCGCAGAAGCTTTCAGTGGGTCACGTGCGTAATATTAATGGAGAGAAAAAGTATGGAATCACAACTTCATATATTTTCGATCATAATTTTAGCTTTTTGCCTCATTTATTTCATTCCACATGAGTTTTTGAGTATTTGGGTCATCGTGATTGTGGGTCCCGGCAAATCAATACCAGCTCTTTTGTGTAAGCCACATTCTCTGTAATCAGAATGTGCCAAAGAATTGCTCTACCCAAGATTCTAATGCCTACATGGTCTGTCCCTTTCAACTGCGGCGCCGTCTTGCTCCAGAATGACCATTAGGTGGCGCTGTTGTGGAGGGAAGCGGGCGCCGTGCTGACATCATATGTAACACGGATGAGCTGAGGATACTGAGGCCGGGAACACTCTGCACACAAAGGAAACTGCAGGGGAAGCATGACCGGAGCGTGAGGAGAGGAGAGGGCACTCGGGGACCACATGCAGCTGCTCTTCATCGCGTAAAAGTACAAGGAAGTACATAAAAGGAAGTACAACTTATCATGCAAAGGTTTTTTTTTTTAGCCAGGTTTAACCTCAGGTCATACATGTAACTGCAGCTTCTATACTCTATATTCTGCAGGATTTTAGAGGCAGTTGTGGTGAACAGGTCTGAGCTTCTACACACTAGGACATGGCTGGACAGAGCCGGTGCTGGCCCTTCTGGGGCCCTAAGCAAAAATCCACACGGGGGCCCTACAGTAGCGTCCCATGGCTATTCGACGAAGAGCGAATCCATTTATGGTCAAAACAGTTCCACTGTTCCAGGGCAGAAGCAGAACATACAGACCTCAATTCAGGCCCTGCCCCCTGTGTGAGGACCACTAAAACACTAAGCCACTGTGAGACTGGTATTTAGGACTACTAGTCTATTTCCCTTTTTAAAATAGTAAATGGCAAATGGTCCCATTCTCTCACCTCTGGTCCCTAACCCACAGATTGGGAACCGCTGATTTAAAACTAACTGAAATCTGCTCCTGACGGTTGTTTCTGTCTGAGCACTGAGAATTTGCCTGTGAGTTTTAGACTGTGCACATTCAGAGAACCAGAGTTACTGTAAGTTACTGTGCTCATGAGAAGAAGAAGAAGATCTTTATTTATATAGCGCCTTTCACAGACATATAGTCACAAAGCGCTTTACATGAGACAGTTGTACATTCACTCCATACTCGGTGGTGGAAAGCTACGTTTGTAGCTTCAGTTTACCCTAGGGGAGACTGTCAGAAGCGCTTTCGCAACTACACACGTCTGCGCCAACGGACCCTCTGACACCACCATACATTCACTCACACATCATTCATCCTGGCCTATTGTGCATGTTTTTAGTTGTAGGGGAAACCGGAGTACCCGGAGGAAACCTACGCAGACACGGGGAGAACATGCAAACTCCACACAGAAAGGCCCTGTGCAGGTGGGAATCGAACCCGGACCTTCTAGCTGTGAAGCGAGAGCGCTAACCGCTGCGCTACCGTGCCGCCCGAACCGTGTGGATTCAACTCAACAAAGAGGCCACGGACACGGCTTTTTACTCTCGTCTACTCGCCAAACTACTGTCCTGATGCTCTAGACTCACCAGACACAATAAGAAGAGAGTTTAAATGAGAGTGAGGCCCAGAGTTGCAGCCCAGAGTCCGTGCAGAGAAAACTTGAGAGCAGCGCCCGGACACGGGTGACATGATGCAGCCGCGCATGAGGCGAAGCATGAGGCGAAGCACCGGGAGACAGACGGCCGAGCGGGACACGAGCGGAGAAGCACTCGCGCTTTGGAAGAGACAGGGGAAGGCGGTCGGTCTCTCCTGCTCATTCACTTGCAGACTGCTCCGTTTTAGCCTGTCCCCGTAACAACGCGTTGATTAATCAGTGAAACAACACCGTAGTTTGACTGAGATGTGGGGCCCTTGCGGCTGCGGGGGCCCAACGCACTTTGCGTAGTTTGCGTATAGGAAGAACCGGCTCTGTGGCTGGAACATGTAGGGGGAGGAAAACACATCATTTTAACATTTTTAAACTCCGTATAGTCCCTTTAAACTCTGCCTATCCTTCAATGCAGGCACAGTGGGCACATTATAGGATCAGGGTCTTGGTCTGGAGGCAACAGCGGGAGGTTTCAGCCCCTACTCTGCATGTTTTGGGTAGATTGGGGAAACTTGTGAACTTCATAATACAGTTTCCCAACCTTTCTTGTCTTGCGGACCCCTTTTTAGCGTTCAGTGGTAATCCGAGCACCCCCTCCCTCAAGGGTGCTGCAGTTTTTTAGCCTCTTAACCCTCACCTACAAAAGCAAAGTTATCATCCAAGTATCTAGGCATTACCCGAATCTAAAAGCTTCCTGAAAAAAGTGTCAAAATAGCGACGAAAACGAGACGTAGATGAGGATGAAAAGGCAACCCAGACGTTTTTAGATTTGGGTAAATGTGCTCCGTTAAAGCGGGGGTTTGCACGGACAATCGGACAGAGATGACATGATCAAGAGTCTCCCCTGAAGGTTCCCCTCGAAGCGTCTTGCCCCGGTGTAAAGGTTTTAAACTACCCCCCCTGATTTCAGACTACCCCCCTCTAAACTGCTTTCTTCATCCATAAAATACCTTACAGGAACCGCAGTTGGAACCGTAACCTTAAGGATAGTGGAGTTTACGAGCTAAAGCTAACCTTACCTTAGCCCTAACCTTAAGGATAGTGGAGTTTACGAACTAAAGCTAACCTTACCTTAGCCCTAAACTTAAGGATTGTGGAGTTTACGAACTAAAGCTAACCTTACCTTAGCCCTAAACTTAAGGATTGTGGAGTTTACGAACTAAAGCTAACCTTACCTTAGCCCTAAACTTAAGGATAGTGGAGTTTACGAACTAAAGCTAACCTTACCTTAGCCCTAAACTTAAGGATTGTGGAGTTTACGAACTAAAGCTAACCTTACCTTAGCCCTAAACTTAAGGATAGTGGAGTTTACGAACTAAAGCTAACCTTACCAGATGAAAAGTTACGAGAGTTGTAGCTATTATTAGCAATTAACATCCGGGCATTTTCTATTTAACACAGCCGTGCCAAACAAACAATACATATTGTGGCGGGGGTAATCTGAAATCAGGGGGGGTAACTTGAAATCAGTTTCAGGTTACCCCTGGGGGTAATTTGAAATCGATTTCAAGTTACCCCCCAGTAGTCTGAAATCAATTTCAAAGTACCGGGGGTTAAGGTGAATGGGGGGTAGTTTGAAATCGCTACACCGGGGCCCCACAGAGCTGGCACAGGCCCTGCTCCCGGGTCAGCTCAGTCCTGAACTAACCCTATAGTTTTTAGACCAGGTCCGGCTCACACTGGACTGTGATGACCTGATAAAACAGCCTCGGCAAATCTATTTACATGGATAAATTAAATGTACTCGAAATGCAGTGTTCTTTGTCCGGCGATGGTCCTGAATGCTCCTCTGTGTCCACTGTGCTTTTACGCAAAACAACAAACTTCTCACTCTCATGTACTTTTTCATTTCATTTACTTATCAAAACGGGGACATCGTGTGTTAAATGTGCCAGATTTGGCTCATTCAGGCGGAGCCCCGTGGGAGAGACTCAGATATCGAATAATATGCACAAAAGAACATACAGTGAACAATATTGGACAAACTTAACGATGGAGGGGCTTCGGGATTAGTCTGGTCTAAGTCTGGTCTAAGCCTGGTCTAAGTCTGTTCTAAGTCTGGTCTAAGCCTGGTCTAAGCCTGATCTAAGCCTGTTCTAAGTCTGGTCTAAGTCTGTTCTAAGTCTGGTCTAAGTCTGATCTATGTCTGTTCTAAGTCTGATCTAAGTCTGGTCTAAGTCTGATCTATGTCTGTTCTAAGTCTGATCTAAGTCTGTTCTAAGTCTGATCTAAGTCTGGTCTAAGTCTGATCTATGTCTGTTCAAAGTCTGGTCTAAGTCTGGTTCAAGCCTTGAAACCCTCTACAGAAAGACCCATATGGCAAAAGAATCAAACTTTTTCACCATTTTTCTATTTTTGTTTCATTGCTTATAAAACATCCCCTTATAATGCACCATTAAATGCTATATATATTTGTTTCCTTTGTTAAATTCAACCTTGAAAACTAATATCAGTGTCACCGACCTCCAACCAAATGGTCACACTTCCCCCTCGGCCAGTCAGTGCAGAGCCACGCCTTTCTCGCAGTCAATCATCGCCCTCGGTTCTGCATTGAAGCCTCAAGCGTTCATGGCTCGTCCGCTTCCTAGATGTGCTGTGATCCACCTCCACCCCTTCACCGCCTCTTCTATCCACGGCTTTACTGCTACATCCTTCACCGGTCTCAGACACAACCCACAGTGTCCAGGCTCCAGGAGAAGACATCCCTAGTGCTAACCTGTCCATCCATACTCACTTTAATCCATATATCGAAATATACATGTCAATAAATCTTTGTAATCGCTGATTTTGTCTGTGTCAATCCAGGTTGAATTTTTTAGTGGCCCTATAGTGATAAGGAGATGGAAAATAACAGTCGAAATGTTTCCAAAAAGTAAATATTTTCTGCTGTGATGTGGTGGACTTGGGGTGGCTGGGTCCTCAACAGTCAGAACGTTGTTATTGAGCCCCTGGAGGCCGAAGTAGATTTAAGTTTACCAATTGGAAAGAGAAAAGTAAGTATCAATCTCTTCAATTCTCTCTAAATTGGCAAGTTAAAGTTTGTAGCATAATATATGACTTCAGCTCGATGTTTCTCCGCCTCCTGAGGCAGGAGTTGGGCTCATTATAAAGCTCTTACTCTGCAAAAAACGAGTCTCTATCACTTTGGCTTTAAATTTTACATGGCCAACCACGCCCTCTAGGGTCGTCCGTGACCTCACTGGCTAATGCTAATCTACTATGTTTGCCTGAAAGTGCTTATACAGCAATTAAAGGGGCAGGGAAGAGGATACACATCATGAGGAGGTCTTGGTTTTGAGAAGTTTATAAGCTGTGATGATCTTTTGTCATACCTGGACAGACCTCGTCTCTGCAAGAGCTGGTTCAGACAGTTGATATTGTCATCATATTTATGCTGTAGTGCGGCCAAAGGACTGTAATAAAGCCTAGGCGTAAATTCAACCTGGAAAACTAATTTCAAGGCCTCGTGGAAGACCCAGGACACGGTGGTTGGACTATGTCTCCGAGCTGGCCTGGTGTCGCCTCGGGGTCCCCCCAGAACAGCTGGAGGAGGTGTGTGTGGATCGGGAAGTTTGGGCATCTCTGCTGAGACTGCTGCCCCCACGACCCGGCCCCGGATAAAGCGGAAGAAAATGGATGGACGGATTTATATGGATCCATATTTAGTATATGGATGGGTGGTTTAAAAAGAAATTTATAAAGGTTTTTAAATGAACATGAGCCTGTGGATGCTGCGATGGGCCAGTTCCCCTGAGAGTAAAGGGAACAGTGATGTGTCCTGTAAGGTGAAAAGTGTGCCCAGTTTTTAAGGCTCCATAGTCAAACATTTCCACAACTAAAAAGCCCAGTTTTGCTTTAATCTTTACTTGTAGCATAATGTGATGTTGTAATTGTATTCATTGACTTGTTCTAGGATCAATGCTGAAGTAAATGACATGAAGAAAAAAAATGGAAAACTGGTAAATGTAGTAGTTTTCTGGTGAAATACGGTCAAACTTGCGCTTAACTCCCACAAACACATCGTACATTATTCACATGTTCCATCAGACTCATGTGGTCAGTGTTTTCCCCCGACCGCCTGCACGAAGCGGGACATTTAAGGTGAGCAAGTTTTGGATTTAAAAGTAAACCTAATCCAGAGCAATCAGCATTCAGCGCACGCCGCCTCAGTGTGTCCTATATACGTCTGACCCCTCCCCTCGCTCAATCTAAATCCCCCGAACATCCATGTCCCGATGAGGAGGAGGGTACACGCTGTTCCATACATCACACAGACGAGCCCCCACCACACCTCTCTCTCGCTCGCTCTGTCTCTCTTTGTCTGTGTGAGTGTCCTACTATGAACCACTCGTGAACCTAATGACTCTCTGCACTGTAGCATTTACAGTGCCAGGCTGTAGTATACAAGTAGGAGTTTTTCTCTTGGATTTGTCCTTTATTTGAGTTACTCATTTTGAGAAATCTGTCTATGGTGCAAGTATTTCACATATAGAAGCCACTCTTTCTGTCAGTGATTTTCCAACAGCTGCTTGTTTTCTTCATACTGTTTAAATCAAAGGTCCAGAAGAAAGAAAAAAATAGAATGCAGTTAATTGAATTCTGTTATTATTGTTGTTGCCTATTATTATTATTATTATTATTATTATTATTATTATTATTTTTTTTTTCTTTTTTTTTTATTATTATTATTATTATTATTATTTTTTTCATTATTTTTATTATTATTATTATTATTATTATTATTATTATTATTATTATTATTTTTATTTGTATTTGTATTATTATTATTATTATTATTATTATTATTATTATTATTATTATTATTATTATTATTATTATTATTATTATATATTATTATGAAATAATTTGCACAATAAATACTGGCTTGGTAAGAGTTTTCCTCATGATTATGGTGCTGCAGTTACATTATCTCACCACTAATGCTATCTGGCGCTGTTTATCCCCCTTCTGCAGACCTGCTTTGCTTAAGTTTATTTATTTTTTTTGGTCTATTTGAGCGGTTTACGTTCCTAACTTTTTAGATTCGCACATTTCCTGCCAATTTGCACAACCTGAGTGTTTCCAAGAGCTGAATGTAGCAAGTAAATGTCTCCATTGTCAGATCAATAAAGGCTTATCTTATCTTATCTTATCTTAGCAGTGGAGCACAAACCACACAATTTCTTTTGTCCGCTTTTGTGAATGATTTGAAATTATATTCAGCTTCCCGACAGCCTGGTGTATGAAACTGTTCTTCAGTCGACTGGAACTGGCCCGTAGATTCCGCAGTCTCCTCCCTGAAGGCAATACCTTGAAGAGACTGTGTGATGGTTGCGTAGGGTCCCCTTTGCGGGTGAGACGGGTGGAGTACATGTCCTTAATAGAGGGGAGAGGGGCTCTGCAGATCTTCTCCGCTGCTCTCACGATGAGCTGGAGGCTCCTTCGGCAGGAGGCAGTGCCTCACAGTGATGGAGCTGGTCAGGACGCTCTCTATAGTCCCTCTGTAGAAGAACCACACAGTGATGGAGCTGGTCAGGATGCTCTCTATAGTCCCTCTGTAGAAGAACCTCACAGTGATGGAGCTGGTCAGGGTGCTCTCTATAGTCCCTCTGTAGAAGAACCTCACAGTGATGGAGCTGGTCAGGACGCTCTCTATAGTCCCTCTGTAGAAGAACCACACAGTGATGGAGCTGGTCAGGGTGCTCTCTATAGTCCCTCTGTAGAAGAACCTCACAGTGATGGAGCTGGTCAGGGTGCTCTCTATAGTCCCTCTGTAGAAGAACCACACAGTGATGGAGCTGGTCAGGGTGCTCTCTATAGTCCCTCTGTAGAAGAACCACACAGTGATGGAGCTGGTCAGGGTGCTCTCTATAGTCCCTCTGTAGAAGAACCTCACAGTGATGGAGCTGGTCAGGGTGCTCTCTATAGTCCCTCTGTAGAAGAACCTCACAGTGATGGAGCTGCTCAGGATGCTCTCTATCTTTGTTTTCAGAAATTGGATTCAGAAACCATATTTATCCCATGATTTTAAAGAAAACATACACCTCATTCCAGTTGTTTTCTGCCAGTGTTGCTTTAAACATGTGTTTGGCCCTTGTACACTTCCTCCTCAGCTGTCCGTTTCCTCTACACGTGTGGCATGTCTTTTAAAGGAGCTGTGAGTTTAACACCACAGTGAATATTTAACGAGATCGTGCCGGCTGTGAAGTGCATCTTTAAGCATGTTTGCGCCCCACTTTTAACCGTCTCTGACTCCTTTCCAGAGTCTGAACGGCACATGCAGGAACTGCAGCACGAGGCGTCAAAAACCAGAAACACTTTTTTTTCTCCTGTCACTGTAATTCCTCATTTACGAAATGCGTGTTAGGTCACTTTGTGCAGAAAGCCACAAACAAGTGAACGGCCGGAAGTTGGGACATGGTTGGGACCAGTGTCTGTATCACATTCATGGAAATGAGCCAGAACTGGAGAAATATGTGTGTGAGGGGAATCCCAGTCTAAAAACATCTTCATTTGTCATATGGTGTAAGGACAAGCCATCCCTGTGGAACAGTCATCATTCCATAATTAATCAATTGGCTAATCGCAACACATTCGTTAATGCTAATGTGGCTAGTGCTAACGTCCACAGCAGCTTATTAATATAAAAACACTCCCTGAGGTGGATCTGAACCTGCTAAAACATCATTATTGTGAGGAAAGACTTACCTCTGCAGTGCAAACATGTCGCCTTCTACCTTCCTCATGTCCACATTCTCCAGAGCCGGTGCTGGCCCTTCAGGGGCCCTAAGCAAAAATCCATAGGGGGGGCTCTACAGTACACGTCCCATGGTTTTCGACGAAGAGGGAATCCATTTACGGTCAAAAACAGTTCCACTGTGCAGTCGTGGAACATAATTACCTCAATTCAGGCCCTGCCCCCTGTGTGAGAACCACTAACCACTAAGCCACTGTCAGACTGGGATTTAGGACGACACTCGTCTATTTCCCAACTAACAAAATGGTAAATGTTCACATTCTCTCACCTATGGTCCCTGACCCACAGTTTGGGAACCGCTGGAACGGAATAGGCCACCGTTTTTACATACTGAGATATGTTCTTACCTTAGTTTGGCATCCGCACAGTAAAGTGAAGATTACTACGCAGTAAAGTGAAGATTACTCCGCAGATTTCGAACTACTCATGGTATTATTACGCCTTACAATATAGTTCCCCCTTTTATTCGCTTAGAAAATCCGCATTGTTTAATTTTGTGTAATTATACTTTGTAGTGTAACACTTCACGTAACCATATTTAAATAGGGAAAACGTGGAAGAGCTTGGTAGCTTCTATCTTGACCTGTTTTGGAGCTATAGAGGAGAGGGGGAGAGGCTAAATGCTAACGTCGTCTGCGCTGTGTTTACGTGACTGAAGGCACGGGTGAAGATCAGACAGGTTCTAAAGAACTCGTCAAAGCTAAGGTAAGAACATATCTCAGTATGGAAAAAGCGGTGGCCTATTCCTTTAAAACTAGCTGACACCTGCACCTGACGGTTATTTCTGTCTGACCACTGAGAATCAGCCTGTGAGTCGCCCAACTCGTTTGAGACTGTGCACATTCGGAGAACCAGAGTTACTGTAAGTAACTGTACCGAACCATGTGGATACAACTCCTTTCAGACAAAAAGGCCACAAAGAACGGCTTTGCTCTCGTCTATTCACCAAACTACTGTCCTGATTCTCCTCTAGAGACAATAAGAAGAGTTTAAATGAGAGTGTGGCCGATGCCCCGAGTCCGAGCAGAGAAAACATGAGAGCAGCGTCCGGGCGTCCGGGTGTTACATGTGGCAAAGTCAGCGGAGAGTGAGCGCTGTCAGAGAGCCTGTCCCCATAACAATGCATTGATTTATTAGTGAAACAACACGTAGTTTGACTGAGATGCGGGGCCCTTGCGGCTGCGGGGGCCCATACGCACCTTGTGTATTTTGCGTACAGGAGAAACTGGCTCTGACGTCCTCAGCCCTGTGTCCCGTAGGTGCACAGATTCACCGTGAGGGATTCACTAACACAGTCACGTGGCAGGGGAATTATGGCAACAAGACTGGATCAAACCCAAGGTCTAGCACACAAACCTGTATACAAATCATAAAAGCAAAAACTTTAAAAGCCAATCAAATCCAAACTTGTGCAGCTCTTACATATCAACCCACTCACGCATCTTTGATGAGCACGAAGGGAAAGGGAATTAAGGGAAAGTTAATTTTAACCTCTTAACTCCTGCCTGAACCGAGAGGACCATCAGAATTTTTTTCCATCATTTTTTTGTTGGGTATTCAACTCATTTTTGTAACTTTTTTGTCATTTTTTTTTTGTCACATTTTTGTCATTTTTTTAATCACATTTTTTTCTTTTTTTTGTCACATTTTCATCACATTTTTGTCATTTTTTCGTCAATTTTGTATCACATTTTTTGTCATTTTTTTGTCACATTTTTGTAATTTTTCGTCCATTTTTTATCAATTTCTTGTGACATTTTTGCCACTTTTTCATCAATTTTTCAAAGTTTTCTCACTTTTTTGTCACATTTCCATCATTGTTTTCGTCTCAGTTTTCTTGCTATTTTCCCAGCTTTTTTCCAGAAGCTTTTGACTGGGGTAAAGCCAAATTTGAGAAAATGTGCTCGGTTCAGGTGGGAGTCATGGGGTTAAAGATGTTTTGGTAACACTTAAGATTACAGGGTTAGGGTTAGGGTTAGAAAGAAGAGTAAAAGAAAGTAATTACAAAAGTGCTTTAGTTTTGTAGTAGTCATTTTTTCCGGCACATTTTTGTTGCTTTCTTGTTACATTGTCATCCTCGTTTTCGTGGATGTAGCGTCTGTCGGACATCAGCGCTCGCATCAGGAGGCATCCGAAGTAAACCTGTAAAAAGTTGGTGACGTAATGATAGTGTTTGACCAGCGCTTGAACTCTGTCTCCACTGTTTCCATTACAATGACAAACTGCTGCAGCCGTTGGCGTCAGAACGTAAACAGACTGAGCGTGGGGACAAATGTACAGTATATTTCCGTTTCGTTACGACCTCCGTAACAATAGCGCGGTCTGTTCTTCTATAGAGGCTTTCAGCTGCGCCCTCGTTTAGACCGGAGTCAGCCCGGGTCACCAAACACACAGGACACACATGGACCCACTTCTGAAAGGACTTTTCTCACATACATTTTATTATTAGGTATATTTAACACGAAACTTACGACTTGGGACCTCCGGCTGAATACTCGTGTGTAAATGAAACAGCTAACGCTACAACAGTTAGCTAATAACATGCTAACGTTACTTTAAAAAAATATGTTATCCTTTATTTAACCAGGAAAGTCCAGCTCATGTGTCCTGGCCCCAGATGGGAAGCTGTTGTACATGTTTTAATGGTAGCGGAAACCAGAGTATCCGTCAGGGTCAGAACTTAAGGCGCATTGAGTTGCCTTGTGTACGAAATGCGTGGTATAAGTAAAGTTGCCTTGCCTTCCCGCTGTGCCACCGCGCTGCCCATGAACGTTTCTTCACACCAGATATAATTCAAAACGTGCTAAATAACGCTATATTGGTTGATCACTGGTGCATGTTTTATTATTAGCTGCGCTTCTCCACAGGGGGCCGCCATTACTGTCTTCATCTTGTATCTGAACTCGGAGCAGTTTGGGCAGCTCCGAGTTTACAGTTGTTGTTACCACTTGGTTCCAATGGAATTTCTCCAATTGGGAGGTCGAACATTTACCAGTTACCAGTCGCCTGGAACGCACCACACTGGAAAACCACTAACTACACTACATGTCTGACTTTTCTCTGGTTGGTTACTTCGCTTGAACCCAGATACAGGCCTTTGTGAAGAATAGGAAAATCACCCAAAACGCTGTTTTCTGACCAAAAAGCTGAGAAAGCGAAAGAGCAATGCTGCCACCTAGTGACTCAATAAAATAACTTGTAGTTCTTTCATTGAGTCACTAGGAGAAGATTTTAACACCAGACATGCTCAAGGCTTTGCTGCAACTGTTCCCATTGAAAAACCTAACTGACGTCTATAGACGTCATTGGCAGTCAATGAGTTAATTTGCCTTAAGAGCGAGAAGAGGCCTCTGAAGAAAGAAGTGAAACGCCCTCGACTTAATGGTCCATTTGAGCACAGAGACCTGTGTGGGAAAGAGTCAGCCGGGCCTGGTTTGGATCTGTGATTGGACCACAGTGAGATGAGCCCAGTCTTTCCGTGTAGTGAAATGTACCCACTTTTACTCAGAGACACAGGAAGTCAGAGCAGCACTTCCTGTTTCCTCTGAATGAAACACTTCCTGCCCCAAAGAGACGTCTCATTCATTAAAGTGACTCCAAGGAAACGTAAAGGCGTTATCTCCAAACACCTCACATACATTTTATTATTAGGTATATTTAACAAGAATGTACCTGTGCTTCATCTTCTCTAAGAGGATTTTCTTCTTTTATAAATGTTTTTGTCCAGCTCCAAAGTACATTGAATTTTCCAAAGCTAAAAAAGTTGCTAATGACTCCTTGAAAAACACACACAGATCGTTCACATTTGTCTCCGCTCTTCTGGCACTTCTGGCTGATGCATCGTAATGGTGCATTAAAGGAATAGGCCACCGTTTTTACATACTGAGATATGTTCTTACCTTAGCTTTGACGAGTTCTTTAGGACCTGTCTGGTCTTCACCCGTGCCTTCAGTCACGTAAACACAGCGCAGACGGCGTTAGCATTTAGCCTCTCCCTCTCTCCTCTATAGCTCCAAAACAGGTCAAGATTGAAGCTACCAAGCTCTTCCACGTTTTCCCTATTTAAATATGGTTACGTGAAGTGTTCCACTACAAAGTATAATTACACAAAATTAAACAATGTGGATTTTCTAAGCGGATAAAAGGGGGGACTATATTGTAAGGCGTAATAATACCAGTAGTAGTAGTAGTAGAGACTGAGAACCTTTAAAAAGAAACTTTACAAAACTGACTGAGGCCAGATGCTGCAGGTGAACAGGGAAAAACGAGCGTTATCAATTTGAAACTTGTGCTGTAAATTACTGATACAAATATAATGGAAAAGTGTACGTTTTCTGTCACTTTATGCTTTCATATAAAAAAATAAGGCACTTTATGCATAAACATAATTTCAGGATAAAGCCAAGTTTAAATTTATGGTTTTATTTTGTTGATATATTATTTAAAGATTTTAACGAGGATTTTGGGATGTACTTTAGTTATATAGTTAGTCTGGTGTTATAAGTGATTTGCTCTGTGGAGCGGGTCAGACTGTTTTCAATGCAGGCTAGCTGATACCATAGAAATGCGCTAGCCTTGCACTAGCCTAGCGCCACGAAACTCTTCAAATAAAAGAACTGCATGTATTAAGAAAAAAATATCTCCAGAAATCAGCAACACTCTGGATAACTAGGAAATGAGGGCCTGTGTCAAAAATCCTGCAATATCCCTTTAATACCAAATCCTCCTCAAATACAGGAGCCGTGTTTTGTTTTGTTCGTGTCTGAGTAATCCATGATTCAGTCTGTCTCCATTTCAAAAGCTGGAAACGTTCGCCCCCACGTCATTCATCAAACGACAGATGAGTAAAATCGTGCTGAAATTGCAGTTCATTTCTACAGTTTTCAGAGTAAAAACCGAAGTGTGATAGAGGAGGAGCTGTTAGACCCAACCGGCGCTATCACCCGGAGCAGGCGCTGGTTCCCCAGAAAAGCCACAAACTGACTCCGGCTTGTGCAATCATTCACCACCACAACAGGACACCACCACCACCACCTCCACCACCACCACCGCAAAATGTTCAGCACAATCTCTTACAAAACACCACTGAGGACCAATCTCATCAAAACAATGTGAAGATCTCCACATGAGCCTGGTGGGGACGACAAATAAACAAAGAGAGAACATCACACCTGTGCTAAAGTCTCTCCACTGGCTTCCTGTTCAAGTTTAGAATCACATGTGAAGTCCTGCTCCTCACATTTAAAGGGTTTGGTTCCGATCTATCTCCGAGACGCTCATGTTAAAGAAGCGACACATGTTCCTACATTTAAAGGGATATTTCAGGATTTTTGACATAGGGCCTCATTTCCTAGTTATCCAGAGTGTTGCTGATTTCTGGAGATTTTCTTTGTAATTCATGCATTTCTTATATTTGAAGAGATATGTGGCGCTAGGCTAGCACATTTCTATGGTATCAGCTAGCCTGCGTTAAAAACAGTCTGACCCGCTCCACAGAGCACCTGAGGCAAATCACTTATAACACCAGACTAACCATATAAACGTCTGTGTCCATAGAGTAATGACCTTGCATCACATGAATGATCGCATTTTGAGGGACTATTTTCTAGCAGATCACTCCGCCGCTGCGTAGCTTATACAACCACGAAGCTGATGCTGCTCAAATATAAGTTATTTTAAATGCAAAATGTTTTGTTTTTTTGCCTCAGGTGCTCTGTGGAGCGGGTCAGACTGTTTTTGTGGGGTTCGAAGGAAAGAGTGGGGTCGAGGAGTATACCGAGGTACCACAGAGTATGGCGGGAACGCACGACTGTCCCATGTGAAGCGTTTCGTGGCCATGTCTGTGAAAGGTGTTACCCAATGTCTTCTTCTTCTTCTTCTACTATTTCTTCTCCTTCTCTTTTTCTTCTCCTCTTCTTCTCCTCTTCTCCTCCTTGTCTTCTTCTTCTCCTCTTCTCCTCCTTGTCTTCTTCTTCTCCTCTTCTCCTCCTTGTCCTCTTCTTCTTCTTCTACTATTTCTTCTCCTTCTCTTTTTCTTCTCCTCTTCTTCTCCTCTTCTCCTCCTTGTCTTCTTCTTCCCCTCTTCTCCTCCTTGTCCTCTCCTTCTTCTTCTACTATTTCTTCTCCTTCTCTTTTTCTTCTCCTCTTCTCCTCCTTGTCTTCTTCTTCCCCTCTTCTCCTCCTTGTCCTCTTCTTCTTCTTCTACTATTTCTTCTCCTTCTCTTTTTCTTCTCCTCTTCTTCTCCTCTTCTCCTCCTTGTCTTCTTCTTCCTCTACTATTTCTTCTCCTTTTCTTTTTCTTCTCCTCTTCTTCTCCTCTCCTCCTCCTTGTCTTCTTCTACTATTTCTTCTCCTTCTCCTCTTCTTCTCCTCTTCTCCTCCTTGTCCTCTTCCACTTCTTCTTCTTCTTCTCCTCGAAAAGCCCCCCCCGCAATTTGCAGTTTGACCGAAGGCTTAAACGACGCCTATTTGCTTCGTTAGCGTCAATTAGCAAAGTTAATCCGACCAGACTTTTCTTCTTCTCGTCCTCTCGTCTGGTTTTGATGAACAAAAGGGGCATTAACCTCTGACCCCTGACCTCTGGGTGTGGGTCGACTCCCGGACTAGCGTCGAACGAAGAGGCCGTTTCAATTAGCGGCAGTGACAGTGAAGAGTGTTTTCATCAACGCAACAATACAGAACAAAGAAATGACTTCTCCTGATTCGGAAACTGTGCTTTGGCTTCTTCAGGAGGTTCTTGTCATCATTTTATGTCCTAAAGTTGTGTTTTTTTCATCGGCTAATCTTCATTTAGACTCTCACTATGCTCTTACACCAGTTATTTGAATCCACACACCGGCAGGGGCGGACTGAGACTGGACTCTGACCAGCCTGGCCCAAATTAGCGTAATTGTGACTTCCACAAATACATATTTTAACCTCTTACCACCTGCCTTAACAATAACGAGTGCATTTTCCCCAGTTCGGCTTTTTATTATTATTTTATTGACTGGTATCATCAGCAAAAAGAACGGGAAAGGTGGTCGTAGAAACAGAAGCAAAATCATTAATATAAATAATACATAATGATGGTCCCAAAATTGAACCTTGTGGCACACCATACTCCACGGAATTCCTTCTAGATTCATGTTTTTTAATACTGGGCTTTACCCAAATCTCAAAGCTTCTCGACTGGAGATCAACAATGTAGCGCCTCATTTGAAAGCTAAGACCTACAAAAGTGATGGAAACTTTTCGTCGCGTCGCCACATTTTTGTCATATTTTTGTTGTTTTTTTAATGATTTTTTCGATCATTTTTTGTTGTTTTTTTAATGATTTTTTGTGTGTTTTTCTCAGGTTTTTGTAGTTTTTTTGTTGTGTTTTTCTCATGTTTTTGTTGACTTTTCATCCTCTTTTTTCTCGCTATTTTGATGCTTTTCTTTTTAGCTTTTAGATTTGGGTAAAGCTCGGTTGTGCTCTTCCAGAATGGACATATGGCCAGTCCCACCCCCCCCCCGAACACCGGGATCTCCTCTCTTTCTCCCTGTGGTTTGTATCCAGCTCAGTGGGTCGGCGTGTTCCCTGTCCGGCCTGTAGGGGGCCTCGTCTCCCACTAGAGTCTGCTGCAAAACGTTCTGTTCCCTGATGTGCTTTTGTTTATGTTTGGACATGAATCTCAAGTGCTTTTGGTGCATTTTGGGAAAGAGTTGAGGCAGTTTTCAATTATGCACGAACTGTGTTTCATCAATACCTTTGTAAGACTGTAGGATTCTGTAAGGAATGATCGTATAGTTTGGAAGTTTGGAGAAAAAGTTGCAGTATTTTCTTAAGAACTGAGCTTTTCTGGACAAAACAGGAGACATTATAAAGTGCATTCGTCATCACATTCGTTCATTATTTTTTCCCAATGCATTCATTTATTTATTTGTTTCAGGTAATGGCCTTTCACAGTGATCACAAGTGAATCAAAGCAATTCCACCTTTCACTACTTTACGTACAAGTACAGGCTACAAGTACAAGTACAGGTTACAGATTTGGCCTGAAAGGGAGTGGGAAGAAGAAAACGCATTTAATCCTGTACCCTTATTTCTTTACGTTGTACAACATTGTAACTGCAAATTATGCTTATAATATATAAAGTAAATACTGTTACATTGAAATACTTTGTACCGACAATGGTAAAGGAGAGTAAACAATATCAATACTAAGTTAAAGGGATATTTCAGGATTTTTGACATAGGGCCTCATTTCCTAGTTATCCAGAGTGTTGCTGATTTCAGGAGATATTTTTTTTTGTAATTCATGCAGTTCTTATATTTGAAGAGTTTCGTGTTGCTAGGCTAGTGCATTTCTATGGTATCAGCTAGCCTGCATTAAAAACAGTGTGGCCCGCTCCACAGAGCACCTGAGGCAAGTCACTTATAACACCAGACTAACCATATAAATGTCTGTGTCCATAGAATAATGTTTGGAATATAACTGACCTGCATCACATGAATGATCACATTTTGAGGGACTATTTTCCAGCAGATCACTCCGCCGCTAAGTAGCTTATACAACCACGAAGCTGATGCTGCTCAAATATAAGGTAGAAAAGAAAGAGGTAAAACACTTGATGTTGAATTAGAAGACGATCTTTTAGAAGTAAAAACCGGGCACATCTTCTCCAGTTTGACGTTACCCAAATCTAAAAGCTTAGCTACAAAACGGATTTTTTTTCCTAGCGTTGTTGAAACCTTTTTTGGTTTTGTTTTGTTGTTTTTTGTTGCGTTTCCATCCTGGTTTTTGTCTTTCTTTTCGTCACTATTTCGCCGCTTTTTTCAAGAAGCTTTTAGATTTGGGTAAAGCCAAACTGGAGAAAATGTGCTCGGCTCAGGTGAGGGTAAGAGGTTAAATCTAAATATTTGAACCTCAAATTGGGGGACGAATCAAAGAATGATATGACAATGTTATAACATCACACACATAATCAGAGGTTACTTTTTGAAGTAATTGTACTTTTACGAGTAGTTCTTCCATACAGTAGTTTTTACTTCGACTTGAGTAATATTTAGATAAAGTATGTGTACTCTTACTTGAGTAAAATAGTAACTCACGCCATTGTGAGTAAATGTTTTGTTTTTATTTGTTTTTATGGTATTTTCCTCAATGACTCACTACTCACAGTACTCAAGTAACATTTTCTCCAAGTACTTTTTCACTCTTTCTCTTACTCAGGGGCGGACTGGCCATGTGTCCATTCTGGAAGAGCACAGAGGGGCCACTGGCTCGAGGGCCACCGGTCCCGCCTCAACCGAGCTTTACCCAAATCTAAAAGCTAAAAAGAAAAGCATCAAAATAGCGTGAAAAAGAGGATGAAAATATGAGATAAACACGGACAAAAAAACACAACAAAAAATGATGGAAAAAATAATTAAAAATTCAACAAAAATGTGACAAAAACTCAACAAAAATGTGACAAAAATTCAACAAAAATTCAACAAAAATGTGACAAAAATTCAACAAAAATGTGACAAAAACTCAACAAAAATTCAACAAAAATTCAACAAAAATGTGACAAAAATTCAACAAAAATGTGACAAAAATTCAACAAAAATGTGACAAAAATTCAACAAAAATGTGACAAAAATTCAACAAAAATTCAACAAAAATGTGACAAAAATGCAACAAAAATGTGACAAAAACTCAACAAAAATGTGACAAAAATTCAACAAAAATGTGACAAAAACTCAACAAAAATGTGACAAAAATTCAACAAAAAAGTGACAAAAATGCAACAAAAATGTGACAAAAATTCAACAAAAATGTGACAAAAATTCAACAAAAATGTGACAAAAATTCAACAAAAATGTGACAAAAACTCAACAAAAATGTGACAAAAATTTAATAAAAATGTGACAAAAACTCAACAAAAATGTGACAAAAACTCAACAAAAATGTGACAAAAACTCAACAAAAATGTGACAAAAATTCAACAAAAATGTGACAAAAACTCAATAAAAATGTGACAAAAATTCAACAAAAAAGTGACAAAAATGCAACAAAAATGTGACAAAAACTCAACAAAAATTCAACAAAAATTCAACAAAAATTCAACAAAAATGTGACAAAAATTCAACAAAAATTCAACAAAAATGTGACAAAAACTCAACAAAAATGTGACAAAAATTCAACAAAAAAGTGACAAAAATGCAACAAAAATGTGACAAAAACTCAACAAAAATGTGACAAAAATTCAACAAAAATGTGACAAAAATTCAACAAAAATGTGACAAAAACTCAACAAAAATGTGACAAAAATTTAATAAAAATGTGACAAAAACTCAACAAAAATGTGACAAAAACTCAACAAAAATGTGACAAAAACTCAACAAAAATGTGACAAAAATTCAACAAAAATGTGACAAAAACTCAACAAAAATGTGACAAAAATTCAACAAAAAAGTGACAAAAATGCAACAAAAATGTGACAAAAACTCAACAAAAATGTGACAAAAATTCAACAAAAATGTGACAAAAATTCAACAAAAATGTGACAAAAATTTAATAAAAATGTGACAAAAACTCAACAAAAATGTGACAAAAATGCAACAAAAATGTGACAAAAACTCAACAAAAATGTGACAAAAATTTAATAAAAATGTGACAAAAACTCAACAAAAATGTGACAAAAACTCAACAAAAATGTGACAAAAACTCAACAAAAATGTGACAAAAATTCAACAAAAATGTGACAAAAACTCAACAAAAAAGTGACAAAAATTCAACAAAAATTCAACAAAAATTCAACAAAAATGTGACAAAAATTCAACAAAAATGTGACAAAAACTCAACAAAAATGTGACAAAAACTCAACAAAAAAGTGACAAAAATTCAACAAAAATTCAACAAAAATTCAACAAAAATTCAACAAAAATTCAACAAAAATTCAACAAAAATGTGACAAAAACTCAACAAAAATGTGACAAAAATTCAACAAAAAAGTGACAAAAATGCAACAAAAATGTGACAAAAACTCAACAAAAATGTGACAAAAATTCAACAAAAATGTGACAAAAATTCAACAAAAATGTGACAAAAACTCAACAAAAATGTGACAAAAATTTAATAAAAATGTGACAAAAACTCAACAAAAATGTGACAAAAACTCAACAAAAATGTGACAAAAATTCAACAAAAATGTGACAAAAACTCAACAAAAATGTGACAAAAATTCAACAAAAAAGTGACAAAAATGCAACAAAAATGTGACAAAAACTCAACAAAAATGTGACAAAAATTCAACAAAAATGTGACAAAAATTCAACAAAAATGTGACAAAAACTCAACAAAAATGTGACAAAAATTTAATAAAAATGTGACAAAAACTCAACAAAAATGTGACAAAAACTCAACAAAAAAGTGACAAAAATTCTACAAAAATTCAACAAAAATTCAACAAAAATTCAACAAAAATGTGACAAAAACTCAACAAAAATGTGACAAAAACTCAACAAAAAAGTGACAAAAATTCAACAAAAATTCAACAAAAATTCAACAAAAATTCAACAAAAATGTGACAAAAATTCAACAAAAATGTGACAAAAACTCAACAAAAATGTGACAAAAATTCAACAAAAAAGTGACAAAAATGCAACAAAAATGTGACAAAAACTCAACAAAAATGTGACAAAAATTCAACAAAAATGTGACAAAAATTCAACAAAAATGTGACAAAAACTCAACAAAAATGTGACAAAAATTTAATAAAAATGTGACAAAAACTCAACAAAAATGTGACAAAAACTCAACAAAAATGTGACAAAAACTCAACAAAAATGTGACAAAAATTCAACAAAAATGTGACAAAAATTCAACAAAAATGTGACAAAAACTCAACAAAAATGTGACAAAAATTTAATAAAAATGTGACAAAAACTCAACAAAAATGTGACAAAAACTCAACAAAAATGTGACAAAAACTCAACAAAAATGTGACAAAAATTCAACAAAAATGTGACAAAAACTCAATAAAAATGTGACAAAAATTCAACAAAAAAGTGACAAAAATGCAACAAAAATGTGACAAAAACTCAACAAAAATGTGACAAAAATTCAACAAAAATGTGACAAAAATGCAACAAAAATGTGACAAAAACTCAACAAAAATGTGACAAAAATTCAACAAAAATGTGACAAAAATTCAACAAAAATGTGACAAAAACTCAACAAAAATGTGACAAAAATTTAATAAAAATGTGACAAAAACTCAACAAAAATGTGACAAAAACTCAACAAAAAAGTGACAAAAATTCTACAAAAATTCAACAAAAATTCAACAAAAATTCAACAAAAATGTGACAAAAACTCAACAAAAATGTGACAAAAACTCAACAAAAAAGTGACAAAAATTCAACAAAAATTCAACAAAAATTCAACAAAAATTCAACAAAAATGTGACAAAAATTCAACAAAAATGTGACAAAAACTCAACAAAAATGTGACAAAAATTCAACAAAAAAGTGACAAAAATGCAACAAAAATGTGACAAAAACTCAACAAAAATGTGACAAAAATTCAACAAAAATGTGACAAAAATTCAACAAAAATGTGACAAAAACTCAACAAAAATGTGACAAAAATTTAATAAAAATGTGACAAAAACTCAACAAAAATGTGACAAAAACTCAACAAAAATGTGACAAAAACTCAACAAAAATGTGACAAAAATTCAACAAAAATGTGACAAAAATTCAACAAAAATGTGACAAAAACTCAACAAAAATGTGACAAAAATTTAATAAAAATGTGACAAAAACTCAACAAAAATGTGACAAAAACTCAACAAAAATGTGACAAAAACTCAACAAAAATGTGACAAAAATTCAACAAAAATGTGACAAAAACTCAATAAAAATGTGACAAAAATTCAACAAAAAAGTGACAAAAATGCAACAAAAATGTGACAAAAACTCAACAAAAATGTGACAAAAATTCAACAAAAATGTGACAAAAATTCAACAAAAATGTGACAAAAACTCAACAAAAATGTGACAAAAATTTAATAAAAATGTGACAAAAACTCAACAAAAATGTGACAAAAACTCAACAAAAATGTGACAAAAATTCAACAAAAATGTGACAAAAACTCAACAAAAATGTGACAAAAACTCAACAAAAATGTGACAAAAATTTAATAAAAATGTGACAAAAACTCAACAAAAATGTGACAAAAACTCAACAAAAATGTGACAAAAACTCAACAAAAATGTGACAAAAATTCAACAAAAATGTGACAAAAACTCAACAAAAAAGTGACAAAAATTCAACAAAAATTCAACAAAAATTCAACAAAAATGTGACAAAAATTCAACAAAAATGTGACAAAAACTCAACAAAAATGTGACAAAAACTCAACAAAAAAGTGACAAAAATTCAACAAAAATTCAACAAAAATTCAACAAAAATTCAACAAAAATGTGACAAAAATTCGACAAAAATTCAACAAAAATGTGACAAAAACTCAACAAAAATGTGACAAAAATTCAACAAAAAAGTGACAAAAATGCAACAAAAATGTGACAAAAACTCAACAAAAATGTGACAAAAATTCAACAAAAATGTGACAAAAATTCAACAAAAATGTGACAAAAATTTAATAAAAATGTGACAAAAACTCAACAAAAATGTGACAAAAATGCAACAAAAATGTGACAAAAACTCAACAAAAATGTGACAAAAATTTAATAAAAATGTGACAAAAACTCAACAAAAATGTGACAAAAACTCAACAAAAATGTGACAAAAACTCAACAAAAATGTGACAAAAATTCAACAAAAATGTGACAAAAACTCAACAAAAAAGTGACAAAAATTCAACAAAAATTCAACAAAAATGTGACAAAAATTCAACAAAAATGTGACAAAAACTCAACAAAAATGTGACAAAAACTCAACAAAAAAGTGACAAAAATTCAACAAAAATTCAACAAAAATTCAACAAAAATTCAACAAAAATTCAACAAAAATTCAACAAAAATGTGACAAAAACTCAACAAAAATGTGACAAAAATTCAACAAAAAAGTGACAAAAATGCAACAAAAATGTGACAAAAACTCAACAAAAATGTGACAAAAATTCAACAAAAATGTGACAAAAATTCAACAAAAATGTGACAAAAACTCAACAAAAATGTGACAAAAATTTAATAAAAATGTGACAAAAACTCAACAAAAATGTGACAAAAACTCAACAAAAATGTGACAAAAATTCAACAAAAATGTGACAAAAACTCAACAAAAATGTGACAAAAATTCAACAAAAAAGTGACAAAAATGCAACAAAAATGTGACAAAAACTCAACAAAAATGTGACAAAAATTCAACAAAAATGTGACAAAAATTCAACAAAAATGTGACAAAAACTCAACAAAAATGTGACAAAAATTTAATAAAAATGTGACAAAAACTCAACAAAAATGTGACAAAAACTCAACAAAAAAGTGACAAAAATTCTACAAAAATTCAACAAAAATTCAACAAAAATTCAACAAAAATGTGACAAAAACTCAACAAAAATGTGACAAAAACTCAACAAAAAAGTGACAAAAATTCAACAAAAATTCAACAAAAATTCAACAAAAATTCAACAAAAATGTGACAAAAATTCAACAAAAATGTGACAAAAACTCAACAAAAATGTGACAAAAATTCAACAAAAAAGTGACAAAAATGCAACAAAAATGTGACAAAAACTCAACAAAAATGTGACAAAAATTCAACAAAAATGTGACAAAAATTCAACAAAAATGTGACAAAAACTCAACAAAAATGTGACAAAAATTTAATAAAAATGTGACAAAAACTCAACAAAAATGTGACAAAAACTCAACAAAAATGTGACAAAAACTCAACAAAAATGTGACAAAAATTCAACAAAAATGTGACAAAAACTCAACAAAAATGTGACAAAAATTCAACAAAAATGTGACAAAAATGAAAAAAAAAAACCCCAGAAGGTGCAAAAGGTGACACAACACGGCAACAGCGCGAGGAAAAAGATCAGTTTTGTGGGTCTTAGCTTTCAAATGAGGTGTTACACAGCCAAAAGAGGACAGAATGCATTTGGTTTAGGCGGGGGGTAAGAGGTTAAAATATGTATTTGTGGAAGTGCACAATTACGCCAATTTGGGCCAGGCTGGTCAGAGTCCAGGGCTGTTTTTAGTCCCAGTCCGCCCCTGCTCTAGACTTATTAAACAGTTTGGCTACTTTACCCACCTCAGCTCAAGTACTGCATGAAAAAAAAAAACACTACTTCAAAAGGTTACTTGAGTACATGTACTTGAGTAAGTGTAACGGAGTACTCCTCGCCTCTGGTTTTATTGTAAACAACATAGCTACGTGTGCTTTCATTATATTTGGGATCGTCTCTTAACCTACTGCCATTCGTGCACATTTGACCTGTGCCTCCGCGCGCACACAGACGTAACCTGCAGCTGTCCTCGTACGTGAGCGCGCGTGCCGACACCGTACGTCTCTCTCTCCGCTCCTCTCCGCTCCACATCCAGAAGCACGCAGCGCTCACGTGCGCAAAACCGGCCGGCCCGGGGTCTGTGCGCGCGCTGATTGGCCAAGACGTCACCACGTGGGGCGGCGTTACGTAACCGGCATGCACGCGACACAGCACGAGGGGGGAGAGGAGGAGGGAGGGGCCGTTCATTCATCAATACCGCGTAAAGGAGAGGAGAGAGGTGAGATGGACTGGACCAGGGCTAAAACAGGACTAAAGCTGGAACAGACCCAGGCTAAGTATCAGAGCCATGTAGTACAAGGCTAAATATGGACGGGATCTAGGTCAGAACCGGGGCTAATTATGGGACTCCCGCCATAAGACCTCTGAGCCAAACCAAAGAGGTAGTCAGTGAAAACAGGGGCTAATATATGAACTGGGTCAGGACTCATGAACCAGGGCCAAACCAGGGCCAGAGCAGGGACTAAACCAGGGCCAGAGTGGGACTAAACCAGGGCCAAACCAGGGCCAGAGCAGGGACTAAACCAGGGCCAGAGCGGGACTAAACCAGGGCCAGAGTGGGATTAAACCAAGGCCAGAGTGGGGACTAAACCAGGGCCAGAGTGGGGACTAAACCAGGGCCAGAGTGGGACTAAACCAGGGCCAGAGCAGGGACTAAACCAGGGCCAGAGCGGGACTAAACCAGGGCCAGAGTGGGACTAAACCAGGGCCAGAGTGGGACTAAACCAGGGCCAGAGTGGGACTAAACCAGGGCCAGAGTGGGACTAAACCAGGGCCAGAGTGGGACTAAACCAGGGCCAGAGTGGGACTAAACCAGGGCCAGAGTGGGACTAAACCAGGGCCAGAGCAGGGACTAAACCAGGATTAAACCAGAGCCAGAGCGGGGCCAGAGCGCGGACTAAACCAGGACCAAAGCGGGACTAAACCCGTTTATTAAATAAATAAGACAAAATGAAAAGTGACATATGGTTAAGACAACAGTTTGACATTGAACAGCGGGATTGTATTTACAGATGTGTAGGTGCATAAAGTGATATTAGCTTTATATCACTTTATGCACCTACACATCTGTAAATCTTATATCTTTTTCCTTGAACAATAATAATGCACCTAAGTCCAAAAACACTCGGTTATTTTCAATGAAAGACACAACAGCTCCAGATCCAGACCTCCAGAGAGCTCACGCGGTTCCTTTGGGACGTTCCCCACTCACACCTCTGTCCTGGTGTTTACCGCCCACCGGGGCAGCAGGATGCCCTCTCGAGTCAACGTGGCTTCAGGAGCAAAGTAAATGCGTTTAACGTAGGAGCGACGGTGGCAGAGAGAGTACAGCGGGTCGTCTTGCGATCGAAGGATCGGTGGTTCGAATCCTGCAGGTGCACACTGTCGTCCCACATTGTCCACGTGCACTGGTGTGTGGGTGAGTGGTGAATGGGTGAGTGGTGGTTCCTTGATGCAGTGGTTCTCAACCTTTTGGAGCCGCGACCCCCATTATAACAGTTAAAGGGGTTCGTGACCCCCCCGCTCGGGTCACACTGTGAGGAATCGGATCATTAGCCTACATAATTCTTAAAAAACAAAGAAAAAATCAAATGGCTAGAATAAAATAAATCAAATAACGAACATATAATGGCACTCTGGTAAAATAGCACACACAAGCGACAATAAAATATAATCTTATATGCTTAAAAAAGTATGTATATTATATCTACATGATGTGGTGACCCCCCAAATTTGTCTCGCGACCCCCAGGTTTAGAGCCTTGATGTAAAGCGCTTTGAGTGCCTAGAGCAGGTAGAAAGGTGCTACATAAATGTGACCATTTAACTCTCTCACTGGAGAATATTTAAACCTCGAGCGATTCACCAAGTCAACCTGTTGTTGTCTTACCATGTGTCACTTTTCATTTTATCTTATTTATTAATATTCTTAATGCGTGTCCCATAGCCTTATAGTTGAACGTTTTTTAGCTTATTTTTTATCTTTATTCTGTGTTATATGTTTTATGTCGCACGTTTGCACCAAGGAAAAAATCCTTGTTTCTAAACCTGTTCTCAAACCACACCAAGAAAACCTATTCTGATTTTGATTCTGTTTCTGATTTTGATTCTGTTTCTGTTTCTGTTTCTGTTTCTGATTCTGTTTCTGTTTCTGTTTCTGTTTCTGATTCTGATTCTGATTCTGTTTCTGATTCTGATTCTGTTTCTGTTTCTGATTCTGATTTTGATTCTGATTCTGTTTCTGATTCTGTTTCTGATTCTGTTTCTGATTTTGATTCTGTTTCTGTTTCTGTTTCTGATTCTGTTTCTGTTTCTGTTTCTGTTTCTGATTCTGATTCTGATTCTGTTTCTGATTCTGATTCTGTTTCTGTTTCTGATTCTGATTTTGATTTTTATTCTGTTTCTGATTCTGTTTCTGATTCTGTTTCTGATTTTGATTCTGATTTTGATTTTGATTCTGTTTCTGATTCTGTTTCTGATTCTGATTTTGATTCTGATTTTGATTCTGTTTCTGATTCTGATTTTGATTCTGATTTTGATTCTGATTCTGATTTTGATTCTGATTTTGATTCTGTTTCTGATTCTCATTTTGATTTTGATTCTGATTCTGATTTTGATTCTGTTTCTGATTCTGTTTCTGATTCTGATTTTGATTCTGATTTTGATTCTGTTTCTGATTCTGATTCTGTTTCTGATTCTGATTTTGATTCTGATTTTGATTCTGATTTTGATTCTGTTTCTGATTCTGTTTCTGATTCTGTTTCTGATTCTGTTTCTGATTTTGATTCTGATTTTGATTCTGTTTCTGATTTTGATTCTGATTTTGATTCTGTTTCTGATTTTGATTCTGTTTCTGATTTTGATTCTGATTTTGATTCTGATTTTGATTCTGATTCTGTTTCTGATTCTGATTTTGATTTTGTTTCTGATTCTGTTTCTGATTCTGTTTCTGATTCTGATTTTGATTCTCATTTTGATTTTGATTTTGATTCTGTTTCTGATTCTGTTTGTGATTCTGATTTTGATTTTGATTCTGTTTCTGATTTTGATTTTGATTCTGTTTCTGTTTCTGATTCTGATTCTGATTTTGATTTTGTTTCTGATTCTGTTTCTGTTTCTGTTTCTGATTCTGATTCTGATTCTGTTTCTGTTTCTGATTTAATGATGTCCTCGTAGCTACGGACTCTGGTCACAATGTCATTCTGGTCCTGCTGGACCTAACTGCAGCCTTTGACACTGTGGACCACCACATCCTCTTGTCGCGTCTGGAAAATTGTGTTGGCATTCGAGGCAGCGCGTTGGAATGGTTCAAGTCGTATCTTACTGATAGAAAGTTCTGTGTTCGTGTTGGATCGTCTGAGTCCTCTGCATCCAGTCTTACTTGTGGAGTGCCTCAGGGATCGATTCTTGGGCCTCTCCTTTTTTCATTGTATCTCCTCCCTCTTGGGTCAATATTTAAAAAATGTGGCATTGATTTCCACCTCTATGCGGACGACACACAAATTTACATGCCTCTAAAGAGAGATAATGCCTATAGTGCATGTCAGCTTTTAGATTGTATTGAGGAAATTAAGAAATGGATGTCTTTAAACTTCCTTCTCTTAAATGATAAAAAGACTGAGGTCATCGTGTTTGGGCCGAGTCGAGCTTCCTCTGCCCATGGTGATGTGGGGGCGCTGTCTCAGTACCTGAAGCCTGTTGTCACAGATCTTGGTGTGAGGTTTGACTGCGATCTTAAACTTGACGCTCAGGTGAACTCCGTTGTGAAAAGTAGCTTCTTCCAGATTCGACAACTGTCTAAAGTAAAATCCGTTCTTTCACGGCACCACTTTGAGATTTTAATCCACGCCTTTATCACCAGTCGCTTGGATTATTGTAATGCTTTGTACACTGGGCTAAACCAAACTTCCCTAGCCCGACTTCAACTTGTCCAAAATGCTGCTGCACGCCTCCTGTCTGGCACTAAAAAGTGTGAGCACATAACGCCTGTTTTAAAGTCCTTACATTGGCTCCCTGTCCGAAGCCGCATTGACTTTAAAATCCTCTTATTTGTTTTTAAATGCCTTCACGGCCTTGCACCTTCGTACCTGTCCGACCTTATTCAGCCTTACACTCCGGCTCGCAGCCTCAGGTCGGGAGACCAATCTTTGTTAGTCGTCCCAAGGTCTCAAAGGAAACTGAGAGGCGATCGTGCCTTTTCAGTTGCAGGCCCGTCATTGTGGAATGCACTGCCCTCGCACCTTAGACAGGCCGAGTCACTTTCTGTTTTTAAGTCGGCTCTTAAAACTTATCTGTTCACTGTAGCTTTTAATTGAGTTAAGAATCTTTTGTATTTTATCTTTTTGCCTGTATTCCTTGTATTCTTTTTACCTATGTGCTCTTAATTTTTACTGTGACCTTTTGCTGTTGTGTTCTGCACTTTGGTCAACTATGTTGTTTTTAAAGTGCATTATAAATAAAGTTGGATTGGATTGGATTCTGATTTTGATTTTGTTTCTGATTCTGTTTCTGATTCTGTTTCTGATTCTGATTCTGTTTCTGATTTTGATTTTGATTTTGATTTTGATTTTGTTTCTGATTCTGATTCTGATTCTGATTTTGATTTTGATTTTGTTTCTGATTCTGTTTCTGTTTCTGATTCTGTTTCTGATTCTGATTCTGATTCTGTTTCTGTTTCTGATTCTGATTCTGTTTCTGATTCTGATTCTGATTTTGATTCTGTTTCTGTTTCTGATTCTGATTTTGATTCTGATTTTGATTCTGTTTCTGTTTCTGATTCTGATTTTGATTTTGATTCTGATTCTGACCACCGACCCAGCTCAGAGCAGCTTCAAACACCGGGAAAACTCCGGGTGTTCACAGACCCCCGAGGAGGGTGGCTCTAAACATGTAAAAAGTAAATGCATCTCTCTTGAAATATTTGGCGGCGCATGAAGAGAAAAGTCCTGTATTTCCTGTGGCTGATGGTGCTTCACATGCACTCGCCGGGACAGTCACGCTCAGGGGGATCAGGCGTCTAACCCACAACCTCTGCGTCATCCCCGTCCCGCTCGCCTTGTGACCCATTTTCTTAACCCTCGTGTCGCCTTCGCGGGTCTTTTAGACCCGCTCTCATGTTCCGGGCATTTGGATGCAAGGTGACACAAGGGGGCGCCCTTCCAACCTTCTCAGTGTAAATGTGAGTTGACTTTCTTCAGAGTTAGACTTTAGGTCAGACACCATGAGTGACAGTAACATGACGCTAAATGCAGTGAGCTCTTTGTTTGCAGTAAAAAGGCTGAGGCCTCTTTGCTCTTCAGTCACAGAGTGAGAAGTGAAGAAGGAAGTCATGGAGCTTCTGCTTTAGACAGAACTTCAGACTTCTGCAGCATGTAACGGTCATATTACATAATATCAAATGTTGTAATATGTAAAGCACTTTGTGATACCTTTCGGTATGCAAAGTGCTTTATAAATAAAGATTGATTGATCATAATCTGAAACTCAAATCTGTAGTAAAAACATAATATATGGAAATAATTATTACAATTACAAAAAGAAAATATAATAATAAAGAAAACATATTTGAAAATAATGTATCTAATCAAAAAAATTGTTTTATTTACTCTCATTCTAAAAAAAAAAAAATACAAAAAAAAAACCCAAACAAACTGTAACCATTTGTATCTGCTGTAGAGTCATGTTTGTCCCAGTTCCTCTGAGTCATGGTGGGTCCTGGTGGACCATGACAGATGTGGACAGGACTGTAGTAGATCTACTTTTACTTTGGAGAAAATAGTTACTATAGTAACTGTTGAAGAAATGAACCTCATGAGTCAGTCCTGCTGCACCACGACTCAGAGGAACTGGGACAAACATGACTTTACAGCAGATACAAAAGGTTAGGGTTTGTTTGGGTTTTCTTTTTTAGAATGAGAGTAAATTTAAAAAAAAACAACTATTTGATTAGATACAGCATTTTTGTAATTGTAGTAATTTTCCATATATTATGTTTTTACTATAGATTTGAGTTTCAGAATATGATCAATCAATCAAACTTTATTTATAAAGCACTTTTCACATGGAAAGGTATCACAAAGTGATTTACAGATTACAACATTTGATATTATATAATATGACCCCTACATGCAGCAGAAGTCTGAAGTTCTGTCCAAAGCAGAAGCTCCATGACTTCCTTCTTCACTTCTCAGTCCGTGACTGAAGAGCAATGAGGCCTCAGCCTTTTTACTGGAAACAAAGAGCTCACTGTATTTAGCGTCATGTTACTGTCACTCATGGTGTCTGACCTAAAGTCTAACTCTGTAGAAAGTCAACTCACATTTACACTGAGAAGGTTGGAAGAGCGCCCCCTTGTGTTACCTTGCATCCAAATGCCCGGAACATGACAGCGGGTCAAAAAGACCCGCGAAGGCGACACAAGGGATAACTAACATTATGCTCTCAATTAGAAGCCCCATAAAGTAATGTTACGATGGGCAAGAGCGGGACAATGCAGCTCATTGTGGAGTCGTTTTGAAAAGGTTATTTCCTCGGTCACATGTGTGTTACGAGCCGCGGACGGTCTGAGCCGCTTTCACAGATACAGGACGATTGTTTATTCTTAGGATTATCACTCACAAAGAAACTCACCAGGGCACAACAAAACAGAGCGGAAGGAAAGAACATTTGATTGAGCTGAATTCGTCACCAAAACTGCTGATTAGAGATGAGAAAAACGCGATATTTGTTTTGAATGTTGCGATACGATTAATTGTGTTTTCTTTCCAAACCATTTCGACGCATTAAATTAGAAAATAAAAAGTATTTGTCATGTTTTGGTTGTTTTGTTTCCCCGAAAATTGTCAGACAACAAGATGAAAAGAAGACTAAATCAGGATTAGTGTCGCCTAATCCTGTGTGACACTGCTATGACCAGGCCTGGATACCTGCTCCTCTAAGGTCCATGGAATCACATGTGGGGTGCCCCAGGGTTCAATTTTTGGCCCAGTGCTCTTTAACCTGTCTATGCTCCTCTTGGTGATGTCATCAGGAGACATGGAGTCAATTTTCACAGTTATGCTGATGATACACAGTTAGACATCTCCATGTCTCCAGATGACACCAGGCCAATAGATGCACTTTTAACTGCATTTTAGAATCAAATCCTGGATGGCAGAAAACTTTCTCCAGCTTAACCAGGACAAAACTGAAGTTTTAGTCATCGGCCCAGAGAGAGAGACTTTTACCCAAACTACAGTCACTGTCTATGAATCCTTCCTCACAGGTGAAGAACCTGGGTGTGATCTTTGACTCTGAGCTGACTTTTATTCCACACATTAAGAATATCACAAAGATAGGTTTTTACCATCTAAAGAACATAGCCAGAGTCCGCCCCATTCTCTCTCGGGCCAACACGGAGACGCTCATGCATGCTTTTATCACCGGTCGTATCCACTACTGTAATGCTCTGCTCTCTGGTCTTCCCAAAAAGAGGATCTCAGGTTTACAACTTTTACAAAACTCAGCAGCTCGTGTCCTGACGAAGACCAGGAGGCGGGACCACATTACACCGGTTTTAGAATCGCTGCATTGGCTCCCGTGTTTCAGGATCGATTTTAAAGTTCTTTTCATGGTTTTTAAATGTCTTAATGGTCTTGGTCCTTCTTATCTTTCAGAACTGCTTTTACCTTATGAACCTTCACGGCCCCTTCGCTCCTCCGGCAGGGGTCTCCTAGTTATTCCTAAAGTCGACAAAAAGACTCACGGTGAGGCGTCTTTCCAATGTTACGGCCCTCGCCTCTGGAACCACCTGAGGAGGAGCTCAGGACTGAGGAGGAGCTCAGACCTGAGGAGGAGCTCAGACCTGAGGAGGAGCTCAGACCTGAGGAGGAGCTCAGGGCTGCAGAGAACGTTCATGTTTTTAAGAGCAGCTTTTAACTGATTAACTATTTATTTAATCCTAATATATAAAATATATCTATGGGAGGTTGTGCCAGGTGTATTGTTTTAAATGTTGTAATCTGTAAAGCACTTTGTGATATGTTTCGGTATGAAAAGCGCTTTATAAATAAAGTTTAATTGATTCTCTGCTGGCCTGGGCCAAATGAAGGAAAATAAAGCGGAAAATGTCTTAGTAATCCAATCCAATCCACTTTATTTATATAGCACATTTTATAAACAAGTGTTTCCAAAGTGCTGCACATAAAATCAGCACTACTATACATTCAGCTAAAACGATAAAATAGTTTAAAACATAAATAAGATGCAATAAAAAACGTTTAATAAAATTGTAAAAACAATAAAAGAAAAAAAAGATACAGAGGACCAGTAGTAGGCTATCATTTATTTCTATAATGTACAGTTGAGTTGCTTACATTGGTATTGTTGATGTTTAACTGTAAATTCCTTAAGTGTACACACGGTGAGATGTTCCTCCTCCACAGATTCTGCTGGCCCTGTGTTGTCAGGCACATGATTGACACTAAGCGTGACTGACAGAATCATCAGCCAATCAGAATTCGATGTACAGTGACAGCGCTCCCTCCAGGCCCTGCTGTGTCTCAGGAGCTGCTCCTGATGTAACCGTGCATGGGCAAGATGTTCCCATCAGAAGTGCAGGAAGATGTTCCTCCTGTGAAATGTCCGAACGAGGCAAAATGAAGTGGATTAATTAATCGTGGATATTTGGCGCCGCTTCCTCACGAAGGGCTTCGAAACGACAGCGGGACGTCGACGCTTGGCCCCAGAAACTAGAAAAGGACTATCTTTTTATTACTTTTTACGTTTGAGTTTATCTCTGTTTTGCTCTGTCAACAAAACATCTCCTAAAAACCAGCCCCCTGTTTCGTGTTTCCACGTTATAATGCACTCGTCTCCGCCTGTCATGTGTCTTGTGTTTCCGTATACTAGTAAGATAAGATAAGATAAGATAAGATAAGATAAGATAAGATAAGATAAGACTTTATTGATCTCACAATGGAGAAATTGACTTGTTACATTCAGCTCTCAGAAACACTCAGGGTGCAAATAGGCAGGAAATGTGAAGAAAAAAACAATTAAATAGTAAATAGTGGTTTCTTATATACAATGACTACCTACGACTTTGTGGGGACAAAAAGTATAAACTGTAAATAATAAGTAAACAGACTAAAACAAAAAAGTTACAGTCTGTATTAGGGGTTTACATCATAGTGCAAGTGGTTGATAAAGTGATGCAAATACAGGGGTTATTGTGTGTATTTTGCAAAGGGGTTACTTCACATGTTACTTCACAGTCTTGTTGTTCAGTCTGACAGCAGTGGGGATGAAGGACCTGAGGGTGTCTCAGTCTTCCACTGAAAGAGCTGCTCAGCTCCTCCACAGTCCTGTGCAGTGGGTGGGATGTGTTGTCTATGATAGAGGTGAGTTTGGCTAACACCCTCCTGTCACTCACCTCCTCCACAGAGTCCAGAGCTGGCCCTCCTGAAGAGTCCTGAGCAGAGGCCTGTTGTGGGACCGGTCCAGACTATTGCTGAGGTGAACACCCAGGTACTTGAAGCTGTCCACCTCCTCAATGTCCTGTAGTACGATTGTTCCTGAAGGTTTTTGTTTTGGAGTCACCGCTGCTTTGGTTTGTGTTGTTGATTCATCCTTTGGCACTTTTATCCAAACGCCTATTGTCGATCAGTTTATATACATTTGAGTGCGTGAACCCATAGGTTTCTATTGAAGGACCTGTCTGAGACCCCACGGCACGCCACTGGCTATTACTTATATATTACTATTGCTACTACTACCACTACTACTACTATAATGTCACACTGGTGGGGAGATATTACTATACTGCTACTATACGGCTACAACACTTAACCTCTTAAAATACCTGAGCACATATAGGACCCGCTGTTATGGTCCGGGCATTTGGATGCAAGGTGACACAAGGGGGCGCCCTTCCAGCCTTCTCAGTGTAAATGTGAATTGACTTTCTTCAGAGTGAGACTTTAGGTCAGACACCATGAGTGACAGTAACATGACGCTAATATACTGTGGCCTTTACTTTATGTAAAAAAGCTGAGGCCTCATTGCTCTTCAGTCACAGACCGACAGGTGAAGAAGGAAGTCATGGAGCTTCTGCTTTGGACACAACTTTATACATGCGCTGTGAAGTCTAAAACTAAAGTATGTAGTAAATCAAATAAAAAGGAAATTATAATTACACTTACTAAAGAAATTCACAACATTGATGCAAATAATGGTTAAAAAAATATCCATAAATATGATCTGATGGAGAGTCATGTTTGTCCCGGTTCCTCTGAGTCGTGGTGGGTCATGGTGGACCATGACAGATGTGGACAGGACTGTGGTAGATCTACTTTTACTTTGGAGAAAACAGTTACTATAGTAACTGGTGTCAAACCTCATGAGCTTCTTCTGTAGCATGAGATAAACATGACTTTACAGCAGATACACAAGATTTTTTTCCTCATTTATATCATAAACAATGGGTTTTCACACTTGTACTCTTTTATTCTTAAATCCAGCAGAAGTATGAAAGATCTGTCTAATGCAGAGTCACCATGACTTCCTTCTTCACCTGTCGGTCTGTGACTGAAGGGCCAGGTCGCCTGAGACTTTTTGTTCAAAATAACACTTGTAGCGTCATGTTTTAGCGTCATGTTACTGTCACTCACGGTGTCTGACCTACAGTGTAGATCTGAAGCCAATCAGATCACAGAGACTCAGAGTGGGCGGGGCTCAAATGTGACCAAACGCCAAGATCCAAGCTCTGAGACAAAAACAAATATTTCAGTGCTTTAACAGGTTAATTTTACCTTAAAAAACATTAGTGGAGAAAAAATCTGTAATGTCAACGCCAACATTTCTACAATACTTATTATTTCAAAAGAAAACTTCTTCTCAATGATTATTTACAAGTCAAATAGTAAAGTTACTGCAGTTGTGCTGGTGCGACTCGTACTGCTACATTTCAGCTTGGATTTCTCACCCTGAGGACCCCGATGCATACCTCTGGGGCAATAAAAAGGAGCTCCTAACACGAGGGCGCGAGAGCAGTAAACGGGCCCATAAACGTCCCTCCGCGCAGGAGCACTGTCAGTCAGGGGGGGGGCGCCAGTGAGCAGAACTCCAAACCTGAGGAACAGAAACATGAGGCTTATTAACACCTACATCTGCCAACAATAAAAGAAAGGCCTGTTTGTGCCGTGATGTCAGTTTGTATTTGTAATAAAGGTCTTTTGAGGATCGGTTTCTGCAGATGTTCACTCTGTACTGGTTTGTCAGTTACTGTGATAGTTAGTATCCCAAGTTTAGCTACTTTTACTACATCTCAGCAGGGACGGACTGGGACTGAAAAACAGCCCTGGACACTGACTAGCCTGGCCCAAATTAGCGTAAATGCGACACTTCCACAAATACAGTGGGGAAAAAAAGTATTTGGTCAGTTTCACATAGACATTCTATTGGATTTTGGCCAAATACTTTTTTTCCCCACTGTACATATGTACCACGCGCCTTAACATTAACGAGTGCATTTTCACATTATATTTTTATTGGTATCATCAGCAAAAGAACGGGAAAGGTGGTCGTAGAAACAGAAGCAAAATCATTGATATAAATAATAAATAATAACGGTCCCAAAATTGAACCTTGTGGCACACCATACTCCACGGAATTCCTTTTAGATTCATGTTTTTTTAATACTGGGCTTTACCCAAATCTAAAAGCTTCTTGACTGGAGATCAACAATGTAACGCCTCATTTGAAAGCTAAGACCTACAAAAGTGATGGAAACTTTTCGTCACGTCGCCACATTTGTCATATTTTTGTTGTTTTTTAAATCGTTTTTTCTATCATTTTTGTTGTGTTTTTCTCCCGTTTTTGTAGTTTTCTTTGTCCGTGTTTTTCTCATGTTTTTGTTGACTTTTCATCCCCCTTTTTCTCGCTATTTTGATGCTTTTCTTTTTAGCTTTTAGATTTGGGTAAAGCTCGGTTGAGGCGGGACTGGTGGCCCTAGAGCCAATGGCCCTTCTGTGCTCTTCCAGAATGGACATATGGCCAGTCCGCCCCTGCATCTCAATCAAGATTACTAAGGCTGGGACGATCCACTTTTGTCACGATCCGATACGTATCACCAAACAGTAAGTAATGAGTAAATCAAAATGTGTCTGTGAAGTTTACAAACCACATGACATTTGACATTCATTGTTGAACACAGAATGTAACAAAGTGCTGTGTAAATGTCACTGGAAAACAATGGAGTGAATGATAAAACGCCTCTAAACGCAAGTATTGAAAGTATTGAGATACTTCCTAAAGGATTAATGCTTGGTGTCGCAAAGTATTGTGATCCGATCTGATATTTTGTCCCAGCACCGAATACGGTGACACTTTGTTATAACTACACCTTCTTTAGCCTTAAGGCGAGACACTGCAGGTGAATAGGGAAAAAATTTATATTTACAGATATTAATTTGAAAGTGTTGCTGTCGATCACTGGCATAAATGTGAGAAAAAAATACATTGCAAGTTTTCTGTCATTTTATCTTTTCATATAAGAACAAGGTGTTTTATGCCTAAAAATGCCCCAAATTTCCCATCTTTTCGGCGACGAAATCTGAATAATGGATAGAGCTACATTCAAATTTATGGTTTCATTTTATTGATGAATGAGTTGCCAAGACTTTTTCAGAGGGGATTTAGGATTTCTTGTTTAGTTTTAAAATAAGCTGTTTTTTAGTGGAAAAAAATTGTAAAAATGTAATTTTCGCCTTATTTTTTGACATTCAAAACTCAATAAATGGGGATTTTAGGGATTAAATAATAAAAAATCCCTCTGAAAAAATCTTCCAAATATTGTTCAGTCCAAGGCTGGAAAATTTGAAGTCTTTAGGTCCGACTGACGTGGACATAGTGTCGCCATAATGACAGAAAAATGTGTTTTGAGAAAAAGACCCTTGAAATTGCGTTCTCCCATATAAGTCTATGGGGGAACATTGAATCAGCGCAATATTTAAACATGTTATTGTGAAAATTAGGTATATTTTCTGTTTCCGGGTGAAAGCTTGTATGTTCAGAGACCAATTTGGCCAAAAAACCTGAAAACTGAAAAAAATTAGTTTTGCCTGTAGTGTCTCCCCTTAATAAATGAATGGACACTTATTTCTAATAGTTCATTAGTTCAGTGCGAGTAACACTTCATAACTACCACTTACCCCCCACCTTAATCCAGTGCATTTTTTTCCAGTTTGGCTTTACCCAAATCTCATCGAGTGTAATGCCTCATTTGAAAGCTAAGGCCTAGAGAACTGATGATAACTTTTTTTTTTTTTTGCGTGGTCACTGCATGTTTGTCAACATTTTTAACCACATTTTTTGTCTTGGTTTCGGCACTTTTTTTGTGGCTTTTTTCTTGCTTCTTTGTTGTTTTTTTGTCACTTAGTTGTTGCCAGTTTGTCATTTTTTGTGGCTTTTTTCGTTGTATTTTTGTCACATTTTTGTTGTGTTTTCATCCTCGTTTTTGTTGCTTTATTGGAGCTTTTTTTTTCAAGCTTTCAGATTTGGTTAAAGCCAATTTGGGATTCGGGATTTGGGTAAAGCCAAACTGGAGAAAATGTGCTTGGCTCAGGTGGGGGTTAAGAGGTTAACCATGAATAAGAGAAGTATTCATTCAGAAGCACTAAGTGTTAAGTAGTTAGTTAAGTCGTGACACTTCATGACTTAAGTGTTAGTATGAATTAACAATTCATCATGCATTATTAATGATTTAAGTGCCCCCCCCCCCGTGGTGGAGGGGTTTGAGCCCCTGGGCCCAGGATCCCAGGGGCTCAAACCCCTCCACCACGTTAAGCTCTGTTGTCGGGGGCTCCTTGCCCCTGGTAGGGTCTCCCAGGGCAAACAGGTCCTATAGGTGACGGGTCAGACAAAGAGCGGTTCAGAAACTCCTAATGAGAGACCAACAGGCCCGGTCAGAACCATGAGGCCGTCCTTCTGTGGACCCACCACCTGCAGGAGGAGCCATAAGGGGCTGGTGCAATGTGCAATGTGCAATGTGTAACGTGTAAGGTGACTCTGAAAAGTGACCCTAATAGAAACATGAGGAAAGTTAGGAATGAGTTGGAATCACAGGTCACTTTTTAGCGGCTTCTCTTTCATCGTTTGTCATTTAAGGGGAGACACTACAGGCAAAACTCAATTTTTTCAGTTTTCAGGTTTTTTGGCCAAATTGGTCTCTGAACATAGAAGCTTTCACCCGGAAACAGAAAATATACCTAATCTTCGCAATAACATGTTTAAATATTGCGCTGATTCAACGTTCCCCCATAGACTTATATGGGAGAATGCAATTTCAAGGGCCTTTTTCGCAAAACACATTTTTCTGTCATTGTGGCGACACTATGTCCACGTCAGTCGGACCTAAAGACTTCAAATTTTCCAGCCTTGGACTGAACAATATTTGGAAGATTTTTTCAGAGGGATTTTTTTATTATCTAATCCCTAAGCCCCATTTATTGAGTTTTGAATGTCAAAAAATAAGGCGAAAATTTAATTTTTACAAATTTTTCCACTAAAAAACAGCTTATTTTAAAACTAAACAAGAAATCCAAAATCCCCTCTGAGAATGTCTTGGAAACTCATTCATCAATAAAATGAAACAATAAATTTGAATGTAGCTCTATCCATTATTCAGATTTCGTCGCCGAAAAGATGTGAAATTTGGGGCATTTTTAGGCATAAAACACCTTGTTCTTATATGAAAAGATAAAATGACAGAAAACTTGCAATGTATTTTTTTCTCACACTTATGCCAGTGATCGACAGCAAAAGTTTCAAATTGATATCTGTAAATATATTTTTTTCCTATTCACCTGCAGTGTCTCGCCTTTATTATAAAGTGTTAATCATTAATTAATTGTAGTACTTCTTATTTACTGCTGCTATTATCACCACAATGACATATTCCAGTCAAAACTGCAACAATAACTACTACTAAAGTACTTTCTGCATACCTCAAATGTCTGTGATAAAAACTGCTGTCCCCATACTGTGAGGAAACACTGCAGTATTTTAGTCCTAATGCTTCTTTTTTGCTGCGATCACCTCAAACTCTTATGCTTTACGTTACTGAACTGCATCTACGGTACTTTCTGCATACTTGTGACGCCCACGGAAAGGGGCGGGGACTTCGACTTGTACTACAAAGGCGGGTGCCAGTGCTGCTGCAACGTGGTGGGGTTCAGCGGGTTTGTGCGAGTGTCTTGGCAGGCCAGCAGAAGTACTCGCCTGCAGTAACCGGAGCGCCAGTAGGAGGAGACAGAGCAGTGGATGGTGTAACTCGCTGTAACTCGGTGTAACTCGGAGTGTGACGTGGCTCTGCTCCTCAGAGAGGTTCACGTGGGAGCGCAGCCAGGTGAGCGGGTGATCCCACCAGGCTCATCTGCAGTACAAATACTACCACGACTGCTATCAGGGCTGCTGATAGTACAGCTGACAACTACTACAACTACTACTTTTTACTTGAAGTAAGAGATGAAATCTAAAGTTTCAGTAGATTTGGTCTGGTCTTATAATAACATAAAACATCATTGCCAAAGGAACAAGCACATTCTTCATTCAGATTATTTTGTATCATTTCAATTGAAATATTAATATTTTTTTATCACTTAATTTGTCTGATTTCAGGTGGGATTTATGTTTGATCCATTGCCATTACCTTTTTATTTTATTTTTTATTTGATCTTAGATTAGTTCAATCCAACTCAAATAAACATAAAGAACCTTTATTCAAGTGACTTGAAGTCATTTATCTCATTCAAGAGGCTCATTTTTCCAGTGTCGACTATGACTACTACTACTACTACTACTACTACTACTACTACTACTACTACTACTACTACTACTACTACTACTACTACTACTACTACTACTACTACTACTAATAATAATAATAATAATAGCTATCTACTACTACTGATAACTATCTACTTCTACTGATAACTATCTACTACTACTGATAACTATCTACTACTACTACTAAATATGTTGTAACTCTGGTTTGAAAAGGGCTAAAGGCAAGTATATTTGAAGAAGGCGGTAACACTTGATACTTTGTACCTGCCACATTAAGTACAATGTACTGTGCTCTGTAACACTGTGTAATAACTTGTACTTACAGGTTACTTACACAATGGAGTTATGTGTATTAGTATTTCAGTAAGACCCTAACCATAAACCCTAACCCTAAGGGTCTTTTGTCTTATTACATTATGTACCTCCAAAGTATTAATACACATTATTACATTATGTATGTAATGTGTAGGTTACATACATACGTTATTACAGTGTTACAGAGCACAGTACATGGTACTTAATGTGGCAGGTACAAAGTATCAAGTGTAAAGTTTTACCGCCTTCTTCAAATATACTTACCTTTAGCCCTTTACAAACCAGAGTTACAGCATACTTAGAAGTATATAGTAGTCATCAGTAGTAGTAGTTGTAGATAGTTATCAGTAGTAGTAGTTGTAGACAGTTATTATTAGTAGTAGTAGTGGATAGTTATCAGTAGTAGTAGTAGTAGTAGATAGTTATCAGTAGGAGTAGTGGTAGATAGTTATCAGTAGTAGTAGTAGTAGTAGTAGATAGTTATCAGTAGTAGTAGTAGATAGTTATCAGTAGTAGTAGTAGTAGTAGATAGTTATCAGTAGTAGTAGTAGATAGTTATCAGTAGTAGTAGTAGATAGTTATCAGTAGTAGTAGTTGTAGCCTACACTGTAAAAATGACCTTCTTGAATAAGATAAATGACTTAAGTCACTTGAACACAGGGTCTTTGTTTGAGTGGGGTTGATCTAATCTAAGATAAATAAAAAAGTAATGTTTGTGCTGCAGGTACAAGTTACTACACATTGTTACAAAGCACATTACGTTGTACTTAATGTAGTCGGGAACGATGTATCAGGGTAGTGTAAAATAAAGTGCTATCTAATCATGAATCAATATCATTAAGATCGAAGAGCTCAGATAAAATACTTTCCTCCACAGCTCGAAGGTCCCGGGTTCGACTCCCTCCTGGACGGGGCCTCTCTGTGAGTCCACCTTCTCCCCGTGTCTGCGTAGTTTCCTCAGGGTTCTCCGGTTTCCCCTATGACTACAAAGTGGTTAGAGGGACCGTTGGTGCGTCTGTCAGTCTCCCCCAGGGGAAACTGCAGCCACATGAATGTAAATATTGTCTCATGTAAAGAGTTTTGTGTCTGTGAAAAGTCCTTTCCTTTCAAATGCAGATTAATATTAATGTAATGACTGTGATGAAGCAGTTTTGATTATATTGTCACACTGACAAGCTTATCTAATGCCTATTGGATAATGATTTGTGATTAACTTACAGGATATTGTATGATCTGCAGAGTTTCATCAAAACAGAGGAAAGAGAATTGGAAGAAAGTGGTCTATTTTATGTTTCATACTAGGGCTGCTCGATTATTGAAAAAATAATAATCACGATTATTTTTGTCATAATTGAAATCACGATTATTCAAACGATTATTTGTTGCCTTTAAAAAAATCCAGCAAAAAAGTGACAAAAATCCATCAAAAAAATGACAAAAATCCATCAAAAAAAGACAAAAATCCAGCAAAAAAAAGACAATAATCCAGCAAAAAATGACAAAAATCCATTAAAAAAAAGACAAAAATCCAGCAAAAAAAAGACAATAATCCAGCAAAAAAGTGACAAAAATCCAGCAAAAAAGTGACAAAAATCCAGCAAAAAATGACAAAAATCCATTAAAAAAATGACAAAAATCCAGCAAAAAAATGACAAAAATCCAACAAAAAAGTGACAAAAATCCATCAAAAAATGACAAAAATCCAGCAAAAAAACGACAAAAATCCAGCAAAAAATGACAAAAATCCAGCAAAAAAAAGACAAAAATCCAAAAATTAAAAATTAGAAACCAAAAAAAAAAATGTGAATTTTTTTTTTTTTTTAAATTTGAAAAAAAACATTATAATCGATTTTTTGCGATTATGCTAATTTTGTAATCGTTTACTGTTGTAATCGAAATCGTAATCGAATTTCGATTAATTGCACAGCCCTATTTCATACCATCATTTTGGTTAAAATTGCCGAGCGACGTCATCATTTTCCAGTAAATTTTAATTTAATGCCAGTTTGAATCCAATTTAATGCTTTTTGATGACATTTAGGGAGTCCCGAAAACCACACCAGTGCACAGACCACATTTCCTTTTCTTCTATAAACAAAGGCTTGATTGAGAAATGCAGGCAGTGGAGGGAATCTTATTTACACGGCGCTTCTCACATGCCTCAGATCAAACTGTTTCGAGATTAAACAGTGAATAAAATGATGCGATTAAGTGCTTATCAAAACAAGCAGGCGATTAAATAAGGCAATGCCTGTAAAGCGTCCAACAGCAGAGGTGTAAATGTGTCATAATTAAAAGAGCCGGTTCACCCGTTGACCGAGGGAGGTGATCCGGTGACTCGACAGCTGAGTCACACACAGGAGCAGATGTAAAAACCAACCGCACTCAGTACAATGTAAACAGTATCTTAACTGTGAGGAGGACACTGGGACAGAACCAGTTCCTCCACTTCGGCCCAAACAGGACGTCAGATACACGTCCCTAATGTAACATCTACTGTAAACAGATTGGGTTGTTCAGTGGGTTGTGTGGTGATATAACTTTCTTTAACCTCTTGAGTCTGAACCTGAAAGTGCATTTTCTCCAGTTTTGCTTTAGCCAAATCTAAACGTTTACAGCCTATAGGCCAGAGAGACGCCTCATTCAGAAGCTAAGACCTAAAAAACGGATGTGAACGGATCTTTTCCTACATTTATTTTGTTTGTTTTGTGCGTTTTCGTCACACGTTTTTGTTACTCTTTTGTGGATTTTTTTTTATTGCATTTTCAACATTTTTTCTGTCACGTTTTTGTCACTTTATTTGTTGCATTTTTGTCATTTTTCGTCACTTTTTTCTTTAATTCTTTTCATTTTTTGTTGCATTTTTGTCACTTTTTTGCTTCATTTTTGTCACTTTTTTGTCCATTTTTTTCATTGCATTTTTGTCATTTTTTTGTTGCATTTTTGTCACTTTTTTGCTTCATTTTGTCACTTTTTCTTTGCATTTTTGTCACTTTTTTGCTTCATTTTTGTGACTTTATTTTCATTTTTTCGTTGCATTTTTGTCACTTTTTTGCTTCATTTTTGTCACTTTTTAATTTTTTTTTTTCATATTTCTCCTGTTTTTGTTTGTTTTGATGTTTCTCATCTTTTGTGGCCTGTTTTGTTGCATTTTCAACGTTTTTTTCTGTCACTTTTCTGTTCTGCGTTATCTGTTATGTTTTCGTCACACATTTTAGTCGCTGTCTCTGCGTTTTTCATCCTCGTTTTCGTCTCTCTTTTTTGACATTATTCCGCCGCTTTTTCCAGCTACCTTTTAGATTTGGGTAATGCCCATGTGCTCTGTTCAGGTGGACGTTACCCGGTTAAGGGTTAACACACACGTTTCTCCTCCATTTTTTCGTTGCATTTTTGTCACTTTTTTGCTTTATTTTTGTCACTTTTTTGCTTCATTTTTGTCACTTTTTTTTTTCTTTTTTTCGTTGCATTTTTGTTAGTATTTGTTGCATTTTTGTCACTTTTTTGTTGCATTTTTGTCACTATTTGTTGCATTTTTGTCACTTTTTTGTTGCATTTTTGTCACTATTTGTTGCATTTTTGTCACTTTTTTCATTTTTTTGTTGCATTATTGTCACTTTTTGCTTCATTTTTGTCACTTTTTTTCATTTTTTTGTTGCATTTTTGTCACTTTCTTGCTTTATTTTTGCCACTTTTTTGTTGCATTTTTGTCACTTCTTTGCTTCATTTTGGTCACTTAAAAAAAAATCATCTTTCTCATTTTTTTGATTTTTTCTCATCTTTTGAGGCCTTTTCTGTTGCATTTTCAATGTTTTTTTCTGTCACTTTTCCGTTCTGCGTTTTTTTGTAGTGTTTTCTTCACACATTTTACTCGCTCTCTCTGTGTTTTCATCTCTCTTTTTGACACATTATTCCGCCGCTTTTTCCAGCTCCCTTTTAGATTTGGGTAAAGCCCATGTGCTCTGTTCAGGTGGACGTTACCCGGTTAAGGGTTAACACACAACCTTCTCCTTTCTGTCATCTACTCTTATAGTCCTGCCGTCTAAACCTGGTCTTCTTTTCTCGCAGACAGCCTTTTCACTCTAACCACCGCGTCTGCCCTCCCACTTTGTCCCTAAATGCGCCTTTTAAACACAAAAAATACCGCTCTGGCTTACTGTACCCACTGCATTCTTCCATAATGACCTACAAACTGCCTCATCCTCGGTGCCCTGACTCATGAAAGTGTCAGATCGACCGCTTTGGCAGCTCTCCTCGCTCCGGGCTGCGCATTTCCACTCTTTTATTCTTTATTTTTAGGGAGCGACATTTTTGCGGGATTTTAAAGGGGGCTCGTATCACTTTTACCTTTTACAATGCGCACGACTGAAACACATACCTGGGCTTGTGTTGTTATTGTGTCTCGAAACGCTTGTCCCCACCTGGTGATGTCATGAGGTGATCTTTCAGTTGTGTTTTCTATAAGAGGTGGAGAAAGAACAAGTTAAAGGATCAGATTCTACTAAAGCTTTCCTTTGGTAAAAACCTTCAAAGCCTCTACGCAAACCCAAACAACACAAGCCATCCCATCCAATAATGAAAATATTTAGTTTGACCTCGCTATTGTGCCCTTTTAATGCCAAAATACAGCATTCCCCAAATGCCTTCGGCTGAATCAAGCATCGCTCCAACGTTTAAAGGGATATTTCAGGGTTTTTGACACAGGGCCTCATTTCCTAGTTATCCAGAGTGTTGCTGATTTCTGGAGATATTTTTTTTTGTAGTTCATGCAGTTCTTATGTTTGAAGAGTTACGTGGCGCTAGGCTAATGCAAGGCTAGCGCATTTCTATGGTATCAGCTAGCCTGCATCCACAGTGCACCTGAGGCAAATCACTTATAACGCCAGACTAACCATATAAATGTCTGTGTCCATAGAGTAATGTTTGGAATATAACTGACCTTGCATCACAAGAATGATCGCATTTTGAGGGACTATTTTCTAGCAGATCACTCCGCCGCTGCTTAGCTTATACAACCACGAAGCTGATGCTGCTCAAATATAAGGTATTTTAAATGCAAAATGGTTAAAATTACTCTATGGACAGACATTTATATGGTTAGTCTGGTGTTAGAAGTGATTTGCCTCAGGTTCACTGTGGAGCGGGTCACACTGTTTTTAATGCAGGCTAGCTGATACCATAGAAATGCACTAGCTTTGCACTAGCCTAGCGCCACGAAACTCTTCAAAACATGCAATAAACTGCATGAATTACACAAACAAATATCTCCAGGAATCAACAACACTCTGGTTAACTAGGAAATGAGGCCCTATGTCAAAAATCCTGAAATATCCCTTTAATATTCTTTTATATTTGATTTTTGCCTTTTTATTGCATTTTTGGCAAACGTTTGTGACCAACTGATAGGGGACGGCTGATGTTTTTAGCTCATTCAAATGCCCTTCCATCAGCAGCAGTCCTGCCGTTTTCTGCGCTGAGATTTGGAAACATACGCCGCTGATTGTTGAGACGAGTACAGTGTATTATGTCTACATTTAGTATAGTCAAAGTTTAACTAATTCTCTATAGCTGGGTCGAAGGTTCTAGAATATGATGATGTCACCGGACCCAGCGGGGGGCAGGAGCCAGTTTTTCCTATTAACAGCATTACACTTCCACAAGTGGTGGCTAAAAAGAAAATATATGAATTAAAAAAACAAGATCATTAATATCAGTCAGTGGGTCCATGATCTCTCTGTACAAGACCAAACATTTCCTCAAAAACAAAATAATTTTTCCTCTATGTAATAGTATAGGCCTTTAGAACGCTGTGATGTCACCTGATGGTTATTTTTTGCTTGCACATTACTGGTTTATACCATAAGTGTTTCCATTATGGCACTTTTGTTTGTTTGTTTTTGTTTGTTGGGTCCATTGGGATCTGGGCAGTCCAGATATTTTCTATCTCCAGTTGAATTTCCTGCAAATACTTAAAAAGTACCGGGCAGTCCCAAAGTATATCTTCTGAAATATCTCATTTTAATTTTCCAGTGAAATTCTTTCCATAAATTGCAATTGATTCGTTTATGGCTGATCCCATACGTATTCTTCCATGCTCTATCATCAATAATAATAATAATAATAATAATATCCAATTCCAGCTCCATTATGGCACTTTTTACTTGTACCTAAGTATCTGTACTCTTATTTAAGTGAAAAAAAAGTCACTCGTTCCACAGTTTTATGTCATGTATTGTGTCTCTGTGTAATGTAGAATCACATCCAACACAAATTTCCCAATGGGACAATAAAGTTTTACCGAACCTGACATAAAATAGATTTATTTTGTGTTTCGTGAACTCTTCAGAGAAATCTTTTTTTTATTTTTTTCTGGCATATCCAAAGGGAATACTAATATTTTATAGTTTTGTTTCTCATCATGTATGTCGCTAGTGAAGCGTAAATCAGACTTTTACGCTCAAGTAGCATCTTCTTTTTTACTCTTACTTATTTTGGTCACTAGTTTCTTCTTCTTGAGTAGAAATATGTCAAAGTTTCAAAGTTTAATATTTCTTTTTAATCATAGGCGCCGATCCTGTGGGTGCGCCGTATGTAATGCAGGCTAGCTGATACCGTAGAAGTGCGCTAACCTTGCACTAGCCTAGCGCCACGAAACTCTTCAAATATAAGAACTGCACGAATTACAAAAAAAAATATCTCCAGAAATCAGCAATAACTAGGAAATGACGCCCTATGTCAAAAATCCTGCAATATCCCTTTAATATTTCTGTTTCATTATATGTACAACTATATAGGCTACTTTTGCTCTAGCTTTGTATTCATTATAGCCTATATAAGATACCTCTAGTTACTAATACTTGATGGCACATTTCCTGTCATCAAAAAAGCGACGATAAAGCAACAAAAATGTGACTAAGATGCAAAAAAAAAAAAAAAAAAAAAGATTTAAAAAAGCAACAAAAAATAACAAAAAAGTGACGAAAAAGGTCTTTCAAATTGCTCTCCAGTCGAGAAGCTTTTAGATTTGGGTGAAGCCGGACTGCAGAAAATGCTTTTGGTTAAGTACAATTTATAGCTACTCTATACCCACCTCCGCATAATTGCACAAAAAAAGTAAAATAATCCCACTTTACGAATGCACCATCACAGATAATGTCCGTAAAACCTATTCTGATTCTGTTTAAATACGTGCTTTCACTAGTTTTCTCCACCGCTGCGCTCATTGTGCTTATAAATCATCAAACATCGCTAGTGAATTGTAAATCAGACTTTTACGCTCAAGTAGCTTTTTTACTCTTACTTATTTTGGTCACTAGTTTCTTCTTCTTGAGTAGAAATATGTCAAAGTTTCAAAGTTTAATATTTCTTTTTAATCATAAGCACAACCATAGGCGCCAATCCTGTGGGTGCGCCGTTTGTAATGCAGGCTAGCTGATAATACCGTAGAAGTGTGCTAACCTTGCACTAGCCTAGCGCCACGAAACTCTTCAAATATTAGAACTGCATGAATTACAAAAAAAATATCTCCAAAAAATAAACAACACTCTGGATAACTAGGAAATGGCGCCCTATGTCACAAATCCTGAACTATCCCTTTAATATTTCTGTGTCATTATATGCACAACTATATAGGCTACTTTTGCCCTAGCTTTGTGTTCATTGTAGCCTATAAAAGATACCTCCAGTTACTAATACTTGATGGCACATTTCCTGTCATCAAAAAATCGACGAAAAAGCAACAAAAATGTGACTAAGATGCAAAAAAAAATAAAAAAAATAAAAAAATAACATAAAAAAGTGACGAAAAAGGTCTTTCAAATTGCTCTCCAGTCGAGAAGCTTTTAGATTTGGGTGAAGCCGAACTGCAGAAAATGCTTTTGGTTAAGTACAATTTATAGCTACTCTACCCACCTCCGCATAATTGCACAAAAAAAGTAAAATAATCCCACTTTACGAACGCACCATCACTGATAATGTCCGTAAAACCTATTCTGATTCTGTTTAAATACGCGCTTTTGCTAGTTTTCTCCACCGCTGCGCTCATTGTGCTTACAAATCATCAAACATCGCTCACTAAAGTGTCAGAAAGCCGTTTGTACAAAGCCAGAATTGTACACGATACGGGACCTTTAATGTGATTCCGCTCGCTTCTTCGGGGGCGGTGGCGGTGGTATGTGCGCGCGGAGGGAGGGAGGGAGGGCTGGTGGTGAGACGAGCCGACAGACGGGTTACTGCAGTTAGACAGCCGGCTTCTTCTCACAATCCACGTGTGTTTCTGTCCCGAATTTTACCGCCACCATTTTCCTGGAATCCCACCCCGTGACTCGTATCACTCCGCGGGGAAGACGAGCTAGTCCGCGCGTTCGACCCGCACGTCCGCGCAAACGCCGCGCGCTCCCACTTTTCCGCCCGAACCGGTTCACCATTACGCACCACGACGCGGGTTTTGGCGAGATATTTAGCAGTCAAGGAGCTTCTGCTTAAGGTTGTAAAGTTTTGGCGCGATTTTGAGCCCTCGCGGATGCATAAAGCGGTCGTGTGGCTACATAAAGACACGAGCGGAGACGGCCACACCTCTAGACTGTGTGTCTGATAGTAGCGGTGGAAGCCAAGGGGGGAACAGAGAGTGCAAACACGCCCCACTTACTGTACCGTTCAGCCACGCGAACCATGCTGCCACGCTTCAACTCGCACTTAACACGCAAGAAATCAACCCCGGAGACGGTTTTCTGACCCGCGCGCCGCGCACGTGGAACCTAAAACCTCACATTTGGACGTGTTTCCCAGCGCTGTTTCGCGACGTTTTCACCTTTCCATCTGTTTTGTACGGTAAGTGCGCAGCAATGCATGCACGTCCCTTTCATTCATTCTCCAAAGTTGGCACATTACGCACACGAGCTACGCATACCCGCGCGTAATCCTTCCCTTTCTCCGCAAAATGACACGACTCCCGGTGCTTTCTGGCTGAAATGGGAGCGAAATGTTGGTTGCATGCGCCGTTCACGTGGGGCGCCGTACCCACGCCTGTTTAAATGACCCTTTCACAGCGCCACCTTTGAGATATTGCAGGGACTTGGAGATTATTGCACCATGCGTCGGTTTCTTGGACCTAACTTCGTGTTTTATCGACACGGGCCGATTCCTACTGCTGTCAACGTGGATTTATTACGCAATTTTACTTTTTTTTTTTAATTGTTTCTTTTTTAATTGCGAAAAATGTCAATGTCATGTCATTACGTGTCATTAATAGCCCTCGGTTCGGTCAGTGTGTCCATTTGCGCGCGCGCTTTGTCATTTTTGTCGTGGTTTTCCGGAGCTATAAGGGGTGACTGGAGTCTGGTGAGCCGCACCACACTGCCGCTTTGTTCTCGCATACCATAGGACTCCATAGGCGTCCCCCCGGCGCTTTACGTGTGGTCTCTCCAAAACCCTCCGCGTCGCCTCGCACTGTGCGCAACTTTTACGCCTAAATCTTGACCGATCTGGAGTTGTATTTACGCGCGTCTGTTGTAAATGCCACGGTGCCGAGTGCAGTTTTTCACCCCTTTTTTTTCTTTTTCCTTTTGTATAAACTTGGGAAAGTGGCGTCCTGCGGTGAGGGCTGTGGACCATGTGTAGGGATTTTTTTTAAAGGCAGGAAAAAGAGGCGAAGATAAAGTCGCCCCACTGCGGCCCCCCTGTGGCGCAGGGCTGCATGTATCACTGCGAACGCATGCTACGTTTTTCAGTCGATTCTTATGGGGTTCTGAGATGAGAGTTGGAGTAAAAAAAAAAAAATCTTGTACTATTATGCAACACCTTCTGCTTTCTCAATGGTCCTGTGCGTGTGTTGAGTAACTTCTCTTTGCAGAAGTCTCATTCATTTTATTGCATTTGAATGAATGTGCTGGAAAAGCTGATTTTGACTTTTTTTAAAGCAAGTTTTGCAACAAAATACTCGTCTAGTTTTTGGTAGCACTTGCAAAATCATTACCAAATTCATACCAGATATTGCCCTTTAAGCCATCTCTTTATTTTGTGTTTTGTTTTGTGGCTTTGTATATGTGTTCACATTGAGTTGGCAACTGCAGCGCTTCACTGTTGCACAAAACTATAGTAAAAGTAGCCCATTCTGGACTAGTAAAAGTGTTTGATTAAACTTTAACCACTTGCCTAACATTATACATACATTTCCGAACACATTTCTCACACATGTCCTGTGATTTATCCAAAGTGACTCGGGTTAAAAACTTGATCCTCCCTCCAGAGCGCTCTCCCCGCAGTACAGTTCTTCTTACGCCTTGATGTTAAAAGCCAAGATTTATTGCCGCCTTTCTATTTTCCGCACCTCCCCTCCAAATTCTTGGGGGGATTTATTTAAAGTTCGGGGAGCACCGTTGCACTTTCTCAGAAGCCGGTGTCGAGTTCCAGTCCCAGCTGTTCCGATGTCGTCATGGCCATTCTGCAAAAAAAGAAAAAAAAAGAAAAAGGGGGGTCTGGCTGAGGTTTTTTATTTTCCCTCCCCCTCATCTCTCCTCTCTCTCCCTCTCTCTCGCTTTGGGGTGAGCAGAGTTCTTTCTACCGCTGCCTGAAGTGGGCGGGGCTTCGCGTAAATTGCGTGGACGGGGGTGTGGGCGGGGCTTTGTGATGTAAACATGGCTAAAAAGCGGGACGGCAGACCACGCTGGATCCAGTCTTGAGGTAACTTTCACTACAAAGCCCACGACCGCCGCTGCTGCTGCTGCTACTGCTACTTCACTCTTGACTGGATACTTTTGCACTTAACAACAAAGAACCTCGAAGGATTGTTACTTGCTACCTCAATCTCGGGTCGGATTTACTTTTTTTTTCCAACCCTACCTCAAACTCGGATATACTACTACTATACTTTGGCTTTTGTTTCCTCATTTATTGCAGGTAATTCTGAATTTCCACATTTTGCTTAGTTTTTACTCTTAGATTGTTGTATTTACTAGTTTGGGGCACAGTGAATCCAATACATTGATTTGTTTTTGGATCATTGGTACCGATATCGACTTTACTATTGGATTTAAGGATATTTCTCATATATTCGGAATGGCTTTGAGATTGTAGCTATTCTCGTTCTTGTGTTGGCTTTGGCTGCTTTAACTAAAATATCCACTGTTTTCCAAGCTTCATATAAATAAGATGGGTTGAATTGATGACTAGTATCAAATTTGTCTTGCCGTACTCGACCTCCTACACTCTACATGTGGTTGAGATACTCCCGCAGCGTGGGAATCCCGCTCTGCTCTACTTTTACTCGCACGTGAGCTTTTTGTGAATGAAGTTTCGACGCCACCTCTTGCCCTGCGTGGGTCTGGGAATGGAACTTTCAAGACTATAGAACTTCCCATTCAACAAACGGACCTGGCTTGTTGTTGATCCCATATTGAGGATTTCCGGTCTATTGTTCGTTCACGGTAGCACGTGCCTTATCATCTTCCTTCCATTGCTGCTAGAAATGAGTGGACGCCTCAATGGCTTTTGTTTTGTTTTGTATTGGGGAAAAAAGTATGGTTCTCATCCAAGTAAACATTGGGGATGTCTTTGGGTTTATCGTGTTGGTTCATTCCACCCTTTATTATCTTTGAGAACTGAAAACTTGTGGAAACATTGTCAATTTAACGGAAAAATATCTTTGTATTGTACTGAATGACCTCATCCGTATAACGTCTTTGCGAGCCCTCATCCTTGTGTGCTTTATGGCTATGGAAGAGGTGTCTGTTCTGAATTATGAGTTCACAAAGTTTAGTGAAGTCTTGACTCATGAAGTGATTGAGCAGTGAAAGACGTACTCATCTCCATAACATGACCGGCATGATCTAACCGTATGCCGCTCCTTTCTCCCCAGACCACGGCTTCCACCATGTTGCAGAGCTTCGGTCAGTCCCAGGACTGGCTTTACTCCGAGCCGCTGTTCGACGACGACTTCTACCAGAGCTTGGTGAAAAACCTGGAATCCCTGCCGACCCCTCCGCAGTCCCCACCCATGAAGCCCGCGGACTCGCCGGACGCCAAGCCCCTCTCCAAGGAGGACCAGCTCAGCTACGTGTCCAACATCCTGCTGGAGGACTGCGACATGCAGGCGCTCAACTGGAACTGCGATTTGTTCGAGGAAAAAGAAGCGAACACGACAATCGTCCAGTGGGAAGAGAGCCCGGAGGATTTTTTGGAGCAGCTGGGCAAAGGACTCGACGACAAGTTGGTTTCGTCCATGCTGAGCTCCAGCCCCTTGCTTTCGGACATTGACACGAGTATTTTCGAGGAGATCGCCGGGTCGACCTTGGATTGCCAGGCGCTGATGGAGAACACGCCAGAGGCCAGCGAAGCCACGTCGGACTACGGCTCCACGGGCGGAGAGCTGTCCAACTACTCGTCCTCAGACTCTGGTAGGTGCCAGACACACTGTGCTGCACTAGAGTGATTGGTTTATGCACTAGAGTGATTGGTTTATCAAGATGTGTTGAGCAACTGGCAATAAAAAGGCTACTGTTAACAAACAACCTGCTAGTAGCATCACAAATCTTTACAACTGTGCTACTTGGGCAATTTGTTTAGAACCAGTTCTGTAGGAAATCTGTTACTGTTAACAGACCAAAGGTTAAACTACTTGCTCTGCATGTTTGCAAGAGCTCCATTACCTAGTTTTCCAAAGGTGATTGAAGTCTCCAAATGGACTCTGTTCTTTGGAGTTGAATACCACCATTATTACCAGAGTTTCCAACATCTTCTCTGATGGGTTTAAACCTCTCAATCAAGTCCCCCTTCAACTTGTTATCCCATCAATGGTGATGTCAAAACATTTTCATTATGAGCTTATCCCATCTTTGGCTTGAGGCAGTTTTTCCATGACTACCCACAGACTAGATCTAACCTGACAAACCTAACCTGCTGAACATGCAAGTGTAATTTACAAAGCCCTGTTGTTCATGGCGGCTCAAACAGCCCTAACTGGGTTAATTTGGCACAATGTTTTTAGCCTCAAACCAATCTATTGCTTTACAATGCTCAAGTTTCCTGAAAAAAACCTCTGGAGGGCCATGACTCAAGCTGTAGTCGTCCTATTAAAAGCGTCAGACAAAAGCGATTGTTTAGCTGTTGCTCTCTCTTTATGGGAAACCCGATGCCGCTGCGCGCCTGAGCTAATGGTGACTCATCAGGGCAGAAATGAGTGAGTCAGACTTTGAGCTCCGTTACAGGGGACTGAGCCTGGCTTCACCTGCGGCTGTCAATCAAAGCCCACTGAAGGCCCCAAAGTCCCGCCTACGCAGTCCTTTGAAAGCCCAGATAAGGCCGGTGTAAAATCTAAACATTAACAGGGTTTAATCAGCAAAATATAGGAGTGTTTTAACGGTGATAAGATTCACAGGAGATTAGAGGTAACAGGAAGGGATAAGTCTTACAGGAATGGCGGCAAAAAAGCTCCTTAAGCTCCAAAGACTGGTTACTGGTTACTGGTTGAGAATTTATAATTTGGCTCAATATCAAAATTAAAAAGTTGTGAAGAAATACAGAATGACAAAAAGAGAAGAAAAAAAAACAATAAAAAAATGAGATAGAAATAATAAAAGTAAAAGTAATTAATATATTAAAATTAAATTAAATATAATATTTTCCATAATATAAAAATAAAGTGAGACTATAAAAATACAAAAAAATACTTGTAATAAATACAAAATAAATAAATAAAATAATAAATATAAATTGTTAATGATAAAAATAAATTATATATAAATAAAACATTTAAATTAAATTTTAAATTAAATTTAAAAAAAAATAAATAATTAAATTTAAAATGTAATTACATTTTTAAAATTTAATTACATTTAAATATTTTTTTTAAATTTAATTAAATTTCAAATTTAATTAAATTAAGTTTGAAATTCACAATTTTATTTTAACAAGTGCAAACAAATATATATTGGGGAAACATTTAAAGGTTACAATAAAAAAAATCTAGATTTCCAACTATAAACCTTGTATTGAATTGATCATTTGTATTTTTAAACTTGATAAACTAACCAGACTCTTTTCTTCCACAACAGAGGAGGAGATCGACGTGGTCACGGTGGTCCGCTGCTCCTCGAGCCGTTCCCCTCTCCCGTCGTTGGCCGACGCCCGGCTCAAAGAACAGGAAGAGGCGGAGCAGCAGCGCCTCGCCCTTCAGCGCCACAACGCAGAGATCCAGCTGCAGCACAACTACGCGGCCCCCTGCCCCGCCTCCCCTCCCCCGTCGTCGCACGCCCACAAACGGTCCCGCGACGGCTCCGCCCGCTTCCACTCGCACAGGAGCTCCCCCGCGTCCTCGTCGTCCTCGTCGTCGTCCTCGTCGCGGTTCAGCTCGAGGAACACTGTGGAGGTGGAGGACGAGGAGGAGCGGCGGCGGACGCACAACGTGATGGAGAGGCAGCGGCGGAACGAGCTCAAGAACTGCTTCATGCGGCTCCGCGACAACGTGCCGGAGCTGACGCGCAACGAGAAGGCGTCCAAGGTGGTGATCCTGAAAAAGGCGCGGGACTGCATTTTCAACCTGGAGGACGACACGCACAGGCTGCAAAACAAAAGGGACAAACTCCGAGCGCGGCAGGAGGAGCTAAAGGCCCGGCTCGCGCAGCTACGGAGCTAATTAGCCGTTAGCGCTGAAAAGACTATGTACATTTTATGAGACTCTCGGAGAAAGCGAGAGAAGAAGTATGGGACTTGTGGTTAAAGTGGCCCAATCACAGGAAATTAAAGCTTGTTACGACTTTACAAACCAGTGATGCATGGAATAAAAGAGAAAAACTGTTTTCAGTACCGTGTAATGTTGGTGTCTTAATCGAGATTAACTCTTAAGACGTGCAAGCCAGTTCTTTTTATACAGTGTCACATATCCCTATCATTATGCTAAACATCAATTTTGTAATATTGGACTTTAGTAAGAAACATACTGTAATTTTGTGTCATCCAACTGGCTTTAAAGCTAATAAATCAGACCCAGGCGGTTTTATATAATCTCATTTACACTATTCATTTTAGGACAACAACTAGAACTGTTGGCTCAAGCCTTGGGCCGAGAAAAATAAGTTTTGACCAATTTCATTCTGTTTTCACGATCCTTTTTAAGTGAACTGGGATGAAACGGTGCGAGTTTGTAATTTTACCTCAAACATTCCTTTTTATCTTGGTTTGTAAACTTGTGCATCTTTTTCCTCAGTGTTTGGGCTGAAGTTTTTATTGCGAGACGGCGTAAAAAAAAAGCAACATTTACGCACAAATGACGGACATTTCAATATTTCAATGACTATTCGCTTGGAGACGTTGGAGACACTTATTGCCTCAAATCATCCTCATGCCTTGACTGCTGACTGTTGGATTATTGTTAAATATTTGGACACGGGCAGATGAACCAGGGAACGCACACGAAATGAGTTATTTTTGTATGTATAAAGTCTTACGGTGCAACATTTGGGGATTTATGTATCTACAGATATTTTTAGTTGTTTGTACAAGCTGAATTATTTGCAACTATTGAATCGAGAAATAATTGAGTTGAAATAAATGCTGTTGGTAGGTTATACCTATTCAATTTTTCAATGAAGTTTTGACTGTGGCTTGTTTGATTATATTAATCGTGATGCTTTTGTTTTCAGATTACATTCATTTCACGTGTTCTGACAAATTTTCTTTGGATATAACACACAAGATGCATTCAGGCTTAATTAGTAATGCCACATATTGGTAAACTTGCTGTATTTTAAACAGGACCTGAGCCATATAATGGGTTTAGAGCCCATTTCTAAAGATTGATTGGTATTAAGGTGGAAAAAGTTTAAATTTGTGACTTCCTGTTAAAGGCACACTTGGTAACCCACATTTAATTCAAAAATCCAATATGGCCGCCACATTACAAGCCATTAATCGTTTCCATCTTGACTTTTTTTCAAAGATAATATGGATAAAATGCCTTAACTTTGGCAAAAAAAACAACCTATAGGCTCTTCTCTTAGTAATCTGACTTGAACCTATAAACCGCATCTGCTTTCATTTGATTCTTTTTCTTTACCTTTAAATCCCAAATGTTGCACTGAAGTTGGGAAGTGTGAAGACTAAACTTGAATGCTGATGTATTTATAGCCATAGCAAACCATAATCCCTCCGAACAGTAGACTTTTATATATTTTATTCAGGTTTTGCCACTCTTCCGTATCAGGTAACGCTAGCAATGCTATGCTAACCACTGTAGCGACCGGTGACAAACTGTTATTGACGCTGCAGTTCGATCGACTCGGGGGGTTTTTTTAGCCATAAAAACAGAACTTTTCTGCAGGTTTCGAGTCGAGAGAACTGCCAGCTGTAGCTTGTTCATATCCAACGCCTTCCTGAGCTAATCGTGTTGTGCTAGTCTTTACTGTTAGCGCTATGTCGAATCAGCTTAATACAGCTGTACGGTATTTACAGTTTAGACGAGGATTTAGAAAAGTATAAACGGGGGAAAAGCTACAGAATTTTACTGTAATGTAAGAGTTGAGTTTATTTTACGATTGTCCGGTCTTCCATATAGATGTATAAATGTATATTGTATGCGTAGTGGTAATCCGCACACAGAAACGTTTTTTGTTTTTAGTGACTTTTGCGTCGACATATTAAGAAAAGTCCTGAAATCTGCAAATTGGTTTGGACGATGTACATAACTTTCCTAGAATCTAAATTTTTGGTCTTTATGGGTTATATTTTTGCCTAAAGTTCAAATTCTGGGAGGTATATCCAACGTTTTCACTTAGAAATGAAATGGGGAAAAACAATACGTCACTTCTGCATAGGGTGACCAGATTCCCCAACTTAAAAATTGGGATACAATTCGGGAATATGCTACAGGGGTTCCAAATCTTGACCATCTTGACCGTCTTTTCCCGAGCTGAAAGATAAAACTGTTATGACAAGCACTGATCTGCTTTAGGAGGTGCTTGAATTGAGATTTTTAATTGATTTGTGTATGGTAATTGGGTTATTTTGGGGACAATATTGGCCTAAAACCTGTAAAACTGGGACAAATCCACTGGGACATCTGGTCACCCTAATCTCCTAGAATCTAAATTTTGGGGTCTTTGTGGGTTATATTTTTGCCTAAAGTTCAAATTCTGGGAGGTATATCCAACGTTTTTACTTACAAATGGGGAAACAATTAATGCGTCACTTCTGCATAGGGTGACCAGATTCCCCAACTTAAAAATTGGGATACAATTTCGGGAATATGCTACAGGGGTCTTTTCCCATCCTGAAAGATAAAACTATTACGACATGCACCGATCTGCTTTAGGAGGTGCTTGAATTGAGATTTTTAATTGATTTGTATACGGTTATTGGGCTAAAACATTCATTTTCAAGTTAAGTGCGTTATTTTGGGGGCAATATTGGCCCCAAAACCTGTAAAACTGGGACAGAGACTGAGTCAAACTGGGACAAATCCATGTTTTTTCCCCCCAAGAAATCTATTGGGACGTGGGACAAGGGACTCAAAACTAAACTGGGACATCTGGTCACCCTGCTTCCGCATGATTTACGAATCCAGCTGTAAAGATCATTTACCGTTGCCATTAATCGGTTGATAGTGTCATGTAAAAGTGTTTGACCATTTACATTATAACTGCAAGGCAAAAAAAAAGGAAATCGCTTTTAGCTAAAAACGCATTTCACACATTCCCGTATTTTTTATTTTTTTTTGCATTTTACTGTAAAATACTGTTCCGACAAAAACGGCAATTCTTTACTTTAGGCTGGATCTGAAGTGTTCGGGGTCATTTGACGATAAAGTACATTTTTGAGAAAAAGAGGAGGTGGATGTTTGCACAGAATGGTTTGTTCTCATAAGATTATTCTAAATAATTGTGGCTGTTCTTTTTTGGACTGTAAATGCTTCCTGGCTGTGGATCATATTGATTTAAGTGACGAACGCGTCGTGTAATATTGTCTCTAAAGGTGACTGTAATCTGGATCATTTTTTTTAACTTTTTTGAAAGCGACTTTGAAATGGCTTTTAAACTTCCCATTTAAATCCGTGTGATCCGCAAGTGTCCGGTCTGTATCAAGCTATATATCTATTTTTTATCCCTTTCCGCCTGTAAAATGTTCATGGTTTTCTTTTTGTTTGCTCCAAAAACGTTTAAATTTTTTCGTTTATATATTTATAAAAAGCAGAATTTTGAGACGTTTTCTATAGTTAAATTTTATCCGTAATATTACATTTCTTTTTTGGATTTAAAGTTGTTTTGGCATGTTCAACCTACCTCCATAGGCTGCAGTCTGGCCCAATCTTATTTTGTTTTGAAAGATTATTTTTGGTGTAAATATATTTTTGTTATTGTATAAATTATTTTAGTCAACTTTGATTTTTTTTTTTTTTTTCTTCCTGTCATATTTCTTCTTTGAGTTTGTAATGTTTTGCCGAGCAGCACTTTCTAAACAATAAAATTGAATGCGAGCTGCGAAATGAGTGTCCTCTTCATTGCAATTTTACTTTTTGGGGTAGTAGTAGCAGTAGAAAATGTAGAAGAAGGTAAAGCTACTACAGTCTCTACAATATCTCTATGATGTTAACAGAAAGACACTTTATCAAAGGTTTCCTCCGCTGCATGCACACTTAAACCTCTTAACCCAGTACATTTTCTCCAGTTTGGCTTTACCCAAATCTAAAAGCTTCTTGGAAAAAGTGTCAACAATGCAGACTTGCCAACATTGGGTTGTGAAAAATGGGGAGATTTTTTTCTCACCATTGTATCGTGTCAGGTGTATAATTGATGATGTCATTTTTTACTTACCCGATGAAGGAAACTTGTGCTGGGAATATTATTACTTTGATATTCCTATTACTCTGTTTACCATTGAGGACATCTTGAGGACATCTTGAACCTTCATTCCATCTCAATGCTAAACTATAGTCACAGATGGCATCGCATCATAAAACGGCGCGTGGTTTTTCAGTCTTTATAACAATTTTCTGGCAAATTCTTAACTTATTTGTCACATACAAATAAAGTCAAGTTTAAATCGGGTCCACATGGATGTTTATTCACAGCAGATTGTTCTGTAGAAGAGAAAAAACAGCAAGAAAACGGTCGTAGCTAGTGCTAGGTAGCGATAGCATTAGAAGAAGAAGATCTTAATTTATATAGCGCCTTTCACAGACATGGTCACAAAGCGCTTTACATGAGACAATTGTACGTTCACTCCATACTCGGTGGTGGTAAACCGGCAGGAAACCGGAGTACCCGGAGGAAACCTACGAAGACACGACGAAACACGATGCTAACATGAAGCATCAAATTAGCATTCTCCGTTATTTATGTATTTATGGGGTGTTGAGCCACTTTGCTCCTCTCCATGTCTTTGTATCTTTATTCAGTGGAAAACTATATTCATAATTCAGCATTTGTTAAAGTAGTTTTCGAATAATTAGAGAAGGTTTAGATTTTTCTCCAAATTGTTTTCACACTTGGATCGTGGAACTACTCACGTAACTGTATTTAAATAGGGAAACAGCTCGTAGCTTCTAACTTCACCCTAGTTTGGAGCTTTGCTGGGAGAGGCTAAATGCTAACAACAAGACCAGACAGGTCATCTCATCTAAACTCAGGTAAGAACGTGTCTCAGTGTGTAAAAACAGTGGCCTGTTCCTTTAATTCGGATTATTTTGTGTCATTTCAAGTGAATTGTTATTATTTTTTCTTAATTAAAAGTTAATTGTCTGATTTCAAGATGGGTTTAATGCTTGTTCCATTGGCGTTAGCGCTTGTATCTTTAACTTAGATTAGTTCAAACCTAAAGACCTTTATTCAGGCAATTTTAAGTCATTTGTCTCATCTCATATGGTCATTTTTCCAGTGTTTACTTTGGAGTAAAGAGTAAGTCAAGATGGCGGCTTCGGCCCTCAGTCTTTTTACAATGAAGAAAATCAGCCATCTGCTAAGAAAACCTGCCTACCCCTAAACATCAGTTATAGTGCTTTTAATTCTTGCAAAAAGTAATTAACTAGATCAGTATAAACATCTCAATTTGAGCACAATAATCCAAATTTTAGTTGTTTTGACTAGTTAAGAAGTTCTTGGGCATTTTTCCTAGATTATTTCTCTTGTTCGGAGATGTTTCTGACTCGTTTCAATACATTTCGTCCTTATTTCAGGTCATTTTCTTTGCCAATGGGGAAAGAAAATTGGTCTTATCTCATTGGAAATTTTACTTTCTTTTTTTTTAAGTGAGATTTACCTTAGAACTGGTCTGAAATGTCCTCAAACAAGCAAAGTAAACTTGATCCGATCAGGAAAAGTGTCTAAATGAGTGAAAACCGCTCAAAACAAGATACATTCCCTCAATTCAAGTCATTTAAGACAATGCTTGATATTCACTTTTTGCAGTGTGTGCATTTCAACCTTGTTATGTCTCATATATCGTTCATGTTTAGCCTTCGTATAAAGTCATAGTTCATCATTAACATAATTTCCCCCATGATCAGCCCGAGATACTTTGTTCCAATCGCACACTTCAGGTGAGACTCTCGGTAAAAGCCGCAGGTGCAGTAGTAGTGGTAGTATTTGAAAGGCGTGGGAGAGTCACAGCTGGAGCAGATAAGCCTCACCTGAGAGAGACACATGTGTCCGTTACACCGTGTGTCCACACTCGAGAGCTCTGACCCCGAGTCCTGCAACGCAAGCTACAAGAGCGGCTTCTGAAGGGCTTCAAATTGGATCTCATTTATTCAAAGAGTGTTTTTTTATTGTCGATTCTGCGCAAATGTAACCGAGCAAACACTAGAAAACAGCACACGAGCGGTGCACAAACCACAAGTGAAAGGGATTTGCAAGAACAATGTGGTGCACCAGTTCCAGCCTGTCGAGACTGCGATGAAACCTGATGTAAACATGAGTCACGTTCATCAAAAACGACACTCGGCGCCGTATAGGATCATGTTTCTAATGCAAATCATGTCTGTTCCAGATTCACAAATCGACTAACGGCTCATCTGTCCTGCCTTTCTGCTTTTTTACTGACACAGAGGCAGCTTAAAATGCTGCTAACGAATGATTAGTAACTGTGCTTGTGTTGCAGGTCTAACATGATGCCATATTAGGGTGACCAGACAGTCCCAGTTTTGAGCCAGATTCCAGATTCCGATTGCGTCCCAGTTTTAAATATGGAAAATCTGGTCACCCTATGCAATAGTAAAAGTCTTCTGGTATTTTGGTTTAACTGCTTAACCCCCACCTGAAGAGAGTTTACCCAAATCTAAAGCGTCAAAATAGTATCAGAAACGAGAGGAAAATTCAACAAAAGTGACGACAACATGGTTTGTTGGTCTTAGCTTTCAAATATGGCGTTGCACTGGTCTGTAGGCTGCGAGCTCCAGTCAAGAAGCTTTTAGATTTGCCGAACTGTAGAAAATGCACTCGTTTAAGGCGGGTAGTAAGGAGTTAATCATGTGATTTCACATTTTTAGAGATAGATATGGATTAGAAAGCTGTCTGTCCATTATTATACGGCTCTTCCATTGACTTGAATGGGATTATCCAACGTTCTACCGGTCATTATTTTCTGATTGACAACCTCTGAGAAAAATAATGACCTCTGCCAATGACAATGGAGTTCGTGCTTGTAATAGATACAGACGGCAAAACAGTTAAGGGGGAAAACAATTTGGAGAAAAATTAAAACTTTCTCTAATTATTCCAAAACTTTAACAAATGCTGAATTATGAATGTAGTTTCTACTAAATAAAGATACAAAGACATGGAGAGGAGCAAAGTGGTTCAACAGCCCATAAATACATAAATAATGGAAAATGCTAAACACGGTGCTTCATGTAAGCATCATGCTAATGCTAACGCTAGCTAGCACTAGCTACGACTGCCGTTTTTTCGCTTCCACTGAACAATCTGCTGTGAATAAACATCCATATGTACCTGATTTAGACTTGACTTTATTTGTATGTGACAGATACGTTTATATTTCGCTAGAAAATGGCTAAAAAGAGTGAAAAATTGTGCTTCCCAAAAGATTATATTTTCCCCCTCGGCGAGGCCACGTCCCCTTCTATGACGAGATGCCGTCTGTATCTTCGGGTCTCCGTGTTCTATATCACTCCGCACATATTCACCTTACTCCGGAGGCTCGCGTTGGCGCTGCCATGAATTGTGCCCGCCCCTTTTCTCCTGTCTGTTATCATGTGACTGGAGAAGTCCAGATAAAATCAGTCACTGCACGCCATTTTCAGGCCACCCACAGAAACGCTGCAGTGTTTTCATGTTGATGCTAATGAACATTGGCCATTTTACACAAATCAATCGACTAAACATCAGATTTGAGCGGAATATTTTCCCTCGTTCTCCGTTTAAATGAACGGGCTTCGCGCTCGACCGGAAGTGTCAGGAAAACGAGGTGCCGAGACAACGCAAAAAGTGGCAAAAGTGGGCGGGGCGGAACAAGGTGAATAGTAGAGGACACTATCTCTGTCCTCGTCCCTGAGAGACAATTTGACATGAGTCCGACTTTCAACTTACCCAGAGATTCACCACCATTCCTCCAGCGGCACCTTCAACTAAGTAGCTAAGCTAGCAATAAGGAGCTAGCCTTGCTGCTACTAGCCTAGCCGCACTGTGGAAATCATTAAATAAACCGTTCATAAAAGTGTATGAAGTTTATTTTGTGTGTGTTCAATTGGCAAATGGCCGTATAAACGCGATAATGTACCTTCAGGGCGAAACCGGACCCCTCCGCTATGTGTCGGGGTCCGTTTTCGCCCTGAATGTACTTATTTTCCCAATAATGACCAACGTTCTATACATTGTCCCGTACGTACGGCGCTGACTGTCCTGCGTAACCGTGGAGATCAGCTGTGATGCGCCATTTGAGTCTTTGGAATGGCTTTAGAAGAACAGATCCCAAAGATTCAGCTCTCATTACTTATATAAGTTTTGTTTCCTTATCATTAACACATTACTTTCATAATAAAGTTGCACAGACGTAGATGAGGTTTCTGTAACGGAGAGATGACTTATTCAGTTCCTTTAACACTGATGCAAACTGAGACACCCAGTCATGAAGTCTGTTTCTTGTTTACTAACGGATGAGTTCTCCTCGGCGTGTGACCCTGTGCAGTTTTGCTCTCTGTGGTGAAGTGCTGCTGGGTTATCTCAAGTTATCTGCAGTATTTAGGTCAAGGCCGGTCCTAACCTGGAGCTAAATAAACTCACTCACTCAGGAAGGGGCTCGGGTCGGGTCACAAAAATGTGTTCAGAGGCAGAGCTTCCACTTCATATCCAGTTTGTTTGGAGTTTGTTATCAGCAGAGCCGCTTCAAGACTCTGGAGGGGCCCGAGCCGCGACGGAGCCACCTTTACAAACCCCAACAACCAAAAAACTAACTGAGCATTATCACTGTCCTGAACTCAAACTATTGGTCATTTCTGCTTCGAAGGAGAGTCACTGCAGGTGATGTAAATTATAGTTATGTTCGTTGTGTTGTGTTGTGTTCTTGAGCAAGACACTTCACCCACGTTGCCTCCAGTGTCTGCGCACACTGGTGTATGAATGAGAGAGTGAATGGGGGACTGGTTCCTTTCCTGTAAAGCCCTTTAGGCCTGATCAAAGGAGCTGTCAAGCCTCCCGTTTTGTGCCGGGAATCTACCATGTTTTGACCCGTCTTGGAGCTCGGTTGGGTTGTTGACACAGTTCGCAGCAGGTAATAATAATAATAATAAATTTTATTTATAATGCACTTTACATTTGACACCAAATCTTAAAGTGCTACAGTGGACAGCATAGTTAAAAACAAAACATTATAAAATACAACACAACATATATAAAAAGACAAAAAAAAAAAAAAAAAAGCATTAGCTGTTAAAATAAGCTTTTGTAAAAAGGTGGGTTTTAAGTCCTTTTTTAAATGCGTCCACCGTCTGTGGGGCCCTGAGGTGGTCTGGGAGGGCGTTCCACAGGCAGGGAGCAGCGGCTTCAAAGGCCCTGTCGCCCATGGTTTTGAGCCGTGTCCTGGGCATGACCAGACGGTGCTGTTGGCCTGACCGGGTCCTGGTTGAGGTGTGTGGAGTGAGCAGTTCGGTGAGGTAAGTGGGGGCCACACCGTGCAGACAGTGATGGGTGTGCAAGAGGACCTTGTATTGTATGCGGGACTGAATGGGGAGCCAGTGCAGTGTACGGAGGATGGGGGTGATGTGCTCGTGTTTTCGCACCCTCATCAGGATCCTGGCAGCGCAGGTGCAGGAAAATGTCCTGTATTTTCAAATCCAAAACTTGACTGATATGCTGCAGTCTGGACACCCCCCCCAGACCAACATCAGGCCTCCACACATTTCAAACCTTGTGATTAAGAAATATATATATGACATTTCAATGTGTTATGCACATGTAAAAACCTTTGATTTGACTTGACATTTGATCATTTTTAGCCCTATAGTTTGCTCAAATAACATCAGTATGGCCTGACACTCGATTGCAGACAGTTTAGTGTTCGTTATTTTTTATTTTGAACATCTTTACAAAATTTTAAACGTAAAGGCTGTTACAAATCAAAAGGAAAAAAGCAAACTTGTCAGTTCCCTTGAAAAGCCAAATACAAATGCACATGTCCAAAAAGGAGTGAGGAGAAGTTAAACTTATTTAACCCCACCCCCTAGTTCAAAAACAGATTGATAACATCATCATTTTCCTGTTTCTACATAGTTACTCAAAACTGAAAAGAAAAATGCTAAGTAGCAATAATAACAAGGCACATACATGAGACTTGTAATCTGTAAATTCTGTTGTCTCATATTTCTTCTTAAACTGATTCATGCTTGAGCACAGTTTTAGATCTGAGCTTAAATCATTCCATAATTTGGCACCAGTAATGGAAACACAAAAACTTTTCATAGTTGATTTGAACGTTTGTTTTGTAAATTTATGGTCATCAGCACTCCTGAGGCTGTACACATTTTGTTGTGTGAGAAAATGTGTTTGCATGTTGTTTGGTAAGGTATTCTGCTGTACTCTGAACACTATTTGGGCTGTTTGATAATCTACAAGGTCAGTGAGTTTAATAACTTTTGATTCCAAGAACAATATGTTGGTATGATCAAGATAACCAGATTTGTTGATAATTCTCACGGCTCTTTTTTGTAGACGAGTTAATGAAATCAGTCCATCAGACCATCATCTTTGATGCGCCTGATAAGTGGAGGCTCTGCACACCCGAGAAGGCGACAGGTGCCTCAAAGAATAGATGACTTAACTCTCGCACACTGTCTTCATCACACTTGAAGAAAGCCCCTTCCACTTGGTCATTTATAGCTCAGGGACTGCCCCCAACAGGCAATAACCAACCTGTAACAATCACATACAGTACCCGATCAGAGCACACAGTTAGCATCTTTGATTCGCCCAAATCTTGGAAATGCAGGTTAAAACCATTCAGCATTAGACGAGGAAACCGTGACCATCTGAACATGTCAGTGTGGGGCCCCTTTCAGTGTGGGGCCCCCGGCGTTTGCCCGCCCCGCTGTGCCGGCCCTGTTTATCAGCCTTTATGAATGTTTCACTAACAGGGCTGTAGAAATACCTGCGATACTGAGACCTGCTGATACCACGGGCCGTAAAGTCCAGGCTGGAGATTTCTGACATAAATATAAGAAAGAAATGTATTGGAAGTTTCACCGCCCTGACCTTAAAATCACTTTCTTGTACCTTCTTTAATGAATGATCGCTTTGTGTAACATAAGAATAATTTATCCTTTTACACACAGTTACTCACTCACAGGACTCCCAAACATAAAATATGTCAAAATAAGTTTTATATTTTAAATTCTTCCTTTATTCTTGGTGTTTTCTCAAAAGGTCGTCCCTGAAATGGCTTAACCGTCTGTGAAGTAGAAAGTTTGTGTTGACTACAATGTGAAATGTCTAAAGTGCGACACAGTAGTCAAAGCAAAAGGGGCTATTTTGAAGAATTGACGTCAACTTCTTTCTTGTTTAGGTGCTTCTCGTCTGGTATGTCGTGGGGACCCACAATAACCCGTGGATGATAAGCCATGACCCAGATACGACTTAGACCAGAGTAAAATATAATGGAAAATATTGTCTTTGAATAAGCAATAACTAAAGCAAAAACACAGACATTATGAATTATTATGAATCAACCCGATAATCAAGTGATTCTATACTTAACCTGTTCATGAATATTAAAATAAATATTTTCAGGGAAAGGCCCACGACCAACCTTTGGGTTCCGACCCACCAGTTGAGAACCACTGGTTTAAAGCATAATTCCATATGTGTTTATTCATAAATTAATGCCTTCAGTGAGAATCTAAAATGTACATGGACATGACGGGTTCTCACACACAGAGCACTGAAATACCAATAGATCCACCAAACATTACATAACACTGACAATTATGTCTTACAGGAACAGACAACCGTTTATCCATACTATCCCCTCCTCTCTTCTATATACAGACGGGGTCATAGAAGGGGGCGTGGCTTCGCCGAGGGGAAAATATAATCTTTAGAGAAACACAATTTTCCACATTTTCTGGTGGAATATGAACTTATTTATCACATAAATAAAGTCAAGTGTAAATCGGGGCCATATGGATATTTTCACACAGCAGATTGTTCAGTAGAAGTGAAAAAACGGCAGCCGTAGCTAGTGCTAGCTAGCCGATAGCATTCCCTGTTATTTATGTATTTATGGGCTGTTGAACCACTTTGCTCCTCTCCATGTCTTTATGTCTCAAACTATATTCATAATTTTTCTCAAAATTGTTTTCCCCCTTAACTGTTGCGATTCCAGAGATGCCCATATATGGTCATTTTTGAAAACAGTTAAGGGGGAAAACAATTTTGAAAAAATTTAAATTTTCTCTAATTATTCAAAAACTACTGTAACAAACGCTGAATTATGAATATATTTTTCTACTAAATATTGATACAAAGACATGGGGAGGAGCAAAGTGGTTCAACAGCCCATAAATACATGAATAACGGAGAATGCTAACTTGATGCTACATGTTCGCATCGGGCTAATGCTAACGGTTAGCTAGCGCTTGCTACAACTGCCGTTTTTTCACTTCTACTGAACAATCTGTTGCGACAAAATATCCACATGGGCCCGATTTACACTTGACTTTATTTATGTGATAAATAAGTTGATATTCCACCAGGAAATGGCTAAAAAGAGGGAAACATTTTGTTTCTCTAAAGATTCTATTTTCCCCCTCGGCGAAGCCACGCCCCCTTCTATGACGAGATGCCGTCTGTATCTATGGAGCCAAGAAGCAGATAATTCTAGTGAAGATATTACTGCGCAGATGTCGAAGTGCTCCTTGGGTGTCATTACGCCTTAAAATATAGTTCCCCTATGTAACAGTATTTAAATATGGAAAACGTGGAAGAATTTCTGAGCACACTCGTATATCTCAGTATGGAAAAACGGTGGCCTGTTCCTTTAAGAATCCTGCGATAGGAAAAGCTTCAGAGGAAACATGTTGCTGAGGGATGGTTTATAGACAGGGTCATGTCCTTTTCCCTGTAATGTTTGTCCATTGTGTAATCCACACTTTGCATCGAGATTGTTCATTTACACTCACGGAAACCTGTGCTTTGTCCTCCTCATGTAAAAACCCCCACAGCCACACCGGAGGCCACAAATGACAAATGCAGTGTTGTAGTTAGCAACCCCCCCACCCCCACGCCGCCCCCCACTGAGGTGAGATTTACACCTGAAAACATCTATACCGACCTTTGCCTCTGACTCAGTGACGAACGAGAGCATTTGTACTTTCGCCGTAGTAGTTGCAGTACGAGTCCTCTATTTACTTTCTCACACGATGTTCCTGCGTCTGTACTTTGGAGTCAAACCTCACGGAGATAAACAGCAGGATCGGCGCGTAAATAAACAGCGTACGATTACAGGCTGCGACTGCAATACTCGGTACACACGCCTCGTCGTCGTAGCAACGGCCGCACTCGTGTACCGGACAAAAGTTCACATAGTTCTGGCTTTATGTGCATCATTCATTTCGATAAACTCAGTTCAGGTATTTGGGTTGTGCTTTTTTTTTCCTTCTTTTTCAATCCCAACGCAGCCTGACACTGGCTTATGTTTTAATATGTTGGTTTGAAAAAGTTACATTTGTCAGAACATTTATATTTATATTGACATAAAATGGATTTTTGTGTTTTGAGCGTCTCGAGCAAGTTTGAGTAATCTTTGAATCTTCTCCAGTGGCTGTTTTTAGGAGCTCCAAAATGCTCCTGCACGGGTTCACAAACAGTGGCCCGGGGACCAGCTTCTTGGAAAAAAGTCTCAAAATAGCAACAAAAATGTAGCAAAAAGTGACAAAAATGTAACAAGAAAATGACAAAAAAAAGTGACAAAAATGAAACGAAAAAATGACAAAAATGAAACAAAAAAATGTGACCAAAAATTAACCAAAATGTAGCGAAAAAATGCAAAAAATGTGATGAAAAATTGACAAAATGAAACGAACAAAAGATCAAAATGTGACGAAAAAGTGACAAAAATGTAGCGAAAAATTACAAAAAAGTGACAAAAAAGTGACAAAAAATTTACAAAAAATTACAAAAAAATTACAAAAAAGTGGCAAAAATGTCGCCAAAAAATGCTAAAAATATGACGAAAAAAGGACAAAAATGTGACAAAAAAGTGACAAAAATTTAACGAAAAAATGCTAAAAATTTGACAAAAAAGTGACAAAAATGTCTCGAAAAAATTATAAAAATGTAACGAAAAAATGACAAAGATGTGACAAAAAAATTACAAAAATGTAACGAAAAAATGATAAAAATTTGACAAAAAAGGGACAAAAATGCAGCAAAAAAAATGATAACAATGTGACGAAAAAATTACAAAAATGTAATGAGAAAATGCTAAAAATGTGACGAAAAAAGGAAAAAAATGAAACGAAAAAATGATAAAAATGTGACAAAAAAATAACAAAAATGTAACAATAAAGTGACAAAAAAGTAATAAAAAAGTGACAAAAATGTAGCAAAAAAATAACGAAAATGTAACGAAAAAATGACAAAAATGTGACCAAAAAGCAATGAAAATGTGGCAAATATCCGTTTAGATCAGTTTTGTAGGTCTTAGCCTTCAAATGAGGTGTTGCACTGGCCTATAGTCTGTATACGTTTAGATTTGGGTAAAGCTGAACTGGAGAAAATGCTTCCTGTTAGCATCATGCTACATGCTAACGCTAGCCATGCCTGCTGTTTATTCGCTTCTCATGAACAATCTGTTGTGAAAAACCATCCATATGGACCCGATTTAGACTTGACTTTATTTGCGTGTGAGAAATAAGTTCATATTCAGCCAGAAAACGACTAAAAAGTGTGAAACATTTGCTCTGTCCTTTCATCGCAAAGCAACACTTGACACACAGACTATTTCTTCCACTCCTTACTGAAACAGCTGCAGAGCAAAGGGGAGCAAGAGCTTTTTGCTGTTTTTCGATCAACATTACATTTTCTATTCGACAAAGTGAACGTTAGCGATGAAGATATGTCTGAGATTATTACCAAATACCTGCACAAAGCTTCACGCTCGCTCTTTTAGACATTTCCTGACCCGCTCACGTCCTTATCTGAACTTTTTCTCGGCCCTGGTGACACTCATGAGGTGACACCAGTTGTGAAACTCTAAAACCTCAATTTCACATCACACAAACCCGCCCTTTAATTCAAACGCTCCACATCTGAGCGTGTTTAATAAGCGTCTGTCCCGAACACGGCGTTTCAACGGTAAAATGGCGCTCCTGTCTCACTGTTATCTCGCTTCTGAAACGCCGCTCTGACTCTGAGACTCTGTGGTCGGGGGCGATGGCTGATAACTTTCCTGCGGGGGGGGACTTTTCGGCTTCGTCTCTTCCACTCACTTCTGCACTTCAGAGGGACGGGCCCTACTTTGCATTAAAGTACCAGCAGCCTCACAGTCACGAAGGCAGCGGAGCGTGTGCGCGACCAGGATGAGAAAACAGTATCGGTAATGGCGGAAGATAAAAGGCGAGGCCAGAGTGGGGGCGGAAAGTACAAGGCTGGAGCTTGTAGCTGGAACGTAAGCCTCCTCTTGATTTAAACTTTCACATGGAAACTAGTAAATGCCTTTTGTTTGTTGTTTGCATTAAGGTGTCACCTCTTCTCCGTAGATTTATGCAGAAAACTGGAACTTCAAAGCCCATTGTCACGAGCGCCACAAATAGAACCGACATTTCCATTTTTTTCCCCCAAAATCATGTGTGACAAAAATCCAGCAAAAAAGTGACAAAAATCCAGCAAAAAAGTGACAAAAATCCAGCAAAAAAAGTGAGAAAAATCCAGCAAAAAAGTGACAAAAATCCAGCAAAAAAGTGACAAAAATCCAGCAAAAAATGGCAAAAATCCAGCAAAAAAGTGACAAAAATCCAGCAAAAAAGTGACAAAAATTCAGCAAAAAATGGCAAAAATCCAGCAAAAAGTGACAAAAATCCAGCAAAAAAATGGCAAAAATCCAGCAAAAAGTGACAAAAATCCAGCAAAAAAATGGCAAAAATCCAGCAAAAAAAAGACAAAAATCCAGGAAAAAGTGACAAAAATCCAGCAAAAAAGTGACAAAAATCCAGCAAAAAAAGATGAAAATCCAGCAAAAAATGGCAAAAATCCAGCATAAAGGTGGCAAAAATCCAGCAAAAAAGTGACAAAAATCCAGCAAAAAATGGCAAAAATCCAGCAAAAAAGTGACAAAAATCCAGCAAAAAAAGACAAAAATCCAGCAAAAAAGTGGCAAAAATCCAGCAAAAAAAGACAAAAATCCAGCAAAAAAGTGAAAAAAATCCAGCAAAAAAAAGACAAAAATCCAGCAAAAAAAAGACAAAAATCCAGCAAAAAATGGCAAAAATCCAGCAAAAAAGTGACAAAAATCCTGCAAAAAATGGCAAAAATCCTATCGCGACAATGCCCGCTCCCGCAAATGCACACTGCCGTTGTGTGCTTGGGCAAGACACTTCACCCACCTTGCCTCCAGTGAGAGTGTGAATGGGTGACTGGTTCCTTACTGTAAAGTTCTTTGGGCCTGATCGAGGTAGAAAAGAGCTACATATGTTGAGTCCATTCACCATCTCACTCCTTGCCTGATTCATTGAGCTTTGACCTCAAGGTAAAATAAGTGTTTGGGGCAGTGTTTGGCAAGTCACTTAAAACTTATAATTACTCTATATTAGTGATTACAGCTCTAAAAATGTAATATGTTTGTATTACATGTTACTGTTTTAAAAATGTAGCTGAGTTACACTACTTTGAGTTACTTCTGAGTTACTTCTTTTCTGTGTTACTTTTATAAACTGAATATAGTAAAAATGCCACCGAGCAAAAGTGCAGTCAAAGATTTCCTTTTCCTTTGCTTTCCCCCATTCTCTGATTTTGTTTTGTTTTTTATTCTTTATTCTTTATTTGGATCTCCATTAGCGCCACAAGTGGTTGCTAGTCTTCCTGGGGTCCTGACACAATATAAAATGACAAAACAGTTAAAATAGAATGCATAAATGTTACCCATTTCGTATAAATTTTTTTTACACATTTGAAAGCACTTGTAACTCAAGTTACTTGAAATGTATTGACTAATATATTCCTGTATTTTGTTTAAGTAATATGCTATATTCCTTGCTTCCTTCCTGAAAAAATAATTTTGTAACTCGCTACTTTTGTTATACGTTACCCCCAACACTGCTGATGGGCAACACTTTATAATAACTACATCTTATCTAGCCTTAAAGGGACCATACGGAATATAAAAATGTTAAAATGATGTATGTTCCTCCCCTACATGTTCAGCCATGTCCTAATGTGTAGAATGAGCTCAGACCTGTTCACCACAACTGCCTCTGAAATCCTGCACAGTCACTCAAAAAGGTGTTACTTTGGGTCCGAAGTGCCGTCATGCACGAGCTTAATATAGAAGGTTAGAACAATACGACCATATTAGTCCAGTGCTCCGTCTCTGCACTGGCTTCCTGTCACTCAGAGAATAAAACAGCTCTGCTTCATGGTTTAGCGCCAAAGTGCATCTCTGACATGTAACAGCCGTATGAACCATCTCAGCCCTGAGAACTTCAGGGAGGGGTCTCCTGGTGGCTCCCAGAGTCAGGACTAAACACGCTGAGGCTAAAGCTAAAATCTGGAACAGTCTTCACGAGGATGTGAGACAGGCCTCAACTCTGACAATGTTCAAATCCAGACTGAAAAGAGTTCTATTTATATGAAAACTGAAAGTATTTCATCTGCACTCTCGCCTTTTACTGTAACAGATCAATTTAATGTTGATGTTTTATTGATTTGATCTGTTTTCTTGTAATTTTGTGCAACTGTGAAGCACTTTGAATTGCCGTGTGTATGAATTGTGCTCTACAAATATACTCGCCTTGCCTTACGAGTTACCAGATACATGCACTAGCCTAGCACTAGCCTAGCACCACTAGTCTCTTCAAATATAAGGACTGCATGAATTAAAGATAAAAATATATATCTCCAGAAATCAACAACACTCTGGGTAACTCGGAAATGAGGCCCTACGTCAAAAACCCTGAATCCTCCCTTTAAAACTCCAGCGCTCCAGTTGGGACACATCAGAAAAGCGTCCATCTTCCCCTGATGTGGGGTCCGTTGACTCCCCACTGTCTGCTCCTTCTGTTCGAATGAGGGGTCAGACCTCTTCCCATTGACCTTTGCCCCCGTGAGCCCCTGTGAGCCCCTCCCCCTCCGTGTCGCCCCCTGAGGGTCGGTCACAGCCGGGATTAAACCCATTACCATCAAACTTCCCACGACTATTCAGGACTTTGGGAAGACAGGAAGACGCTCGGACTGTTACTGTAAGAGCTTAGGGAATTAGAAGCTCAGAGCGGGAGCCGTTTGCCTAATAATGAAATAATAGGTCATTAAGGAGGAGTGTGAGCTGGAGAAGTACTTAAGGGGAGACTCTTCATATTCTATTATCTTCACAATGAGGTGTTTAATTATTGTTAGTTAGTTAGTTAATTTATTTTCTTCGGTCATTATGAACATTTAAATCACATGTCACATGTTTTCCAAAGATCTAAGACATTATACAATAAGAAAAACACATACATTAAGAATTAAATCTAAATGATGCCTGACCGAAGGGGTTTAGGCTGAAGCCAAGACTTATTCTGCCTAAACCCCTTTTACAACTGTGACTCTGTGTCCCAAGATGACACATTTTACACTTTCTTTAATACCAACGATGGAAACACTTAAGCACAAAACTTAAACTTCAACAAACAAAAATTATGCTATGTATCCTCGATCGACTTCTCTTCTAATGGTTTTCATTCAAGTGTTCTATACTTCTCTATCATGTTTGATTTATACATTTTCTTAAATGCTTTAATAGTTTTGGAGCCTTAAGTTGAACAGATAAACCGTTCCATAGATCAACGCCTTTAACTGATAAACACCTCCTCTTAGTATTACTGAGCGCCAGAGGTTTCTGTAGCAGATCAGTTCCTCTAAGGTTGTATCTAGATTCTCTAGTTTGAAACATCTCCTGTAGACTCTGAGGGAGCATGAGATTGTGAGCTTTGTACATCACAACTGCTGTGTAAACATCAACAAGATCATGCAATTTTAGGATATTTAGTCTGATAAAAAGTGGATTTGTTGGAGCCAAGTATTCTGCATGGCTGATCACTCTAATTGCTTTCTTTTGCAATAAAAAGATAGGTTGTATGTTAGTTTTATAGGTATTCCCCCATATTTCCACACAATAGCTAAGGTATGGAAGGATGAGGGAATTGTACAGTATATATAATGCATTTTGATTCACAGAGGTTTTAATTTTACATAGTATGGCAATAATTTTAGAAATTTTAGTCTTTAGTGTATTTATGTGCGCTTTCCAATTTAACTTATCATCAATATTGATTCCCAAAAACTTTGTTACATACACCCTTTCGATTTCTACCTCCCCAATTTTGAGTTGACACGGTTTATTTACTTCCTTGTTTCCAAATACAATATATTTAGTTTTATGCAGATTTATGGAAAGTTTATTTATATCAAACCATTTTTTTAGTATCTTAAGCTCAGTTCCTACTGTATTTAAGAGCAGCTCGAGATCTTTTCCTGAACAGAACAGACTGGTATCATCAGCAAATAGGATACATTGTAATTTGTTGAGGACTTCAGCGATTTCATTAATGTACATGATAAATAATTTAGGTCCCAAAACGGAGCCCTGAGGAACACCGTGGGTTATTTTTTCCTCCTTTGAGTTAATGTTATTAATATGTACATACTGATTTCGATCACTTAAATAACTTTTTAGCCAAGTGTGAGCTAGGCCCCTGACACCATACCCTTCAAGTTTATTTAAAAGCAATGAATGGTCTATTGTGTCAAAGGCCTTGCTGAGGTCAATAAATACTCCAACAGCATACTCCCTGTTCTCAATAGATGTTGATATCTTTTCTACTAGTTCGGTGACTGCCATTGAAGTGGACCTATTGGATCTAAAACCGTACTGATGTTCACTTAACAGGTTATGCTTGTCTACAAAGCTATCAAGTCGTCTGACAAATAGCTTTTCTAATATTTTTGAAAACTGCGAAAGTAATGAGATTGGTCTGTAATTGGTAAACTGTTGCTTTTCTCCACTTTTAAAAATAGGTATTACTTTGGCGGTTTTCATTTTACTTGGGAAGATACCGGTTATAAAAGACTGATTACATATATGCATGAAAGGAGTGACAATAAAATCAATAATTTCTTTCACGAGGACCATATCTATGTCAGATCCATCTGTTGATCTCTTAGCTTTGAAGGAATGTACAATTTCAATGATTTCGCTCTCACTAACACTTTTAATGAAAAGTGAGCTAGGATTATTTTTTACGTTTCTTTCTTCAAATTCTTTTACATTCTTTGGTTGCACAATTTCATTGGCTAACTTAGGCCCAACACTGACAAAAAAACTATTAAATGTATTTGCAATATCCTTTTTTTCACTAATAATTGATTTATTCACTATAAAGTAATTTGGATATTCTTCCTTTTTTCTCCCATTCCTGATAAGGCCATTCAATACCTTCCAGGTACCTTGGATATCACTCTTGTTCTGCTCTAACAACTTGTGATAGTATGCTTTTTTATTGAATCTTATTATTTGAGTTAACTTATTTTTATACGTTTTATACCTTTCTTCAGTTTGATTAGTCCTTTTCTTTAGATGTACTCTATAGAGTTGTTGTTTTCTTTTACAGGCCTTAGCTATGCCCTTGGTAAGCCATGGCTTATCCTGACTGTTTTTGTTTTTAATATAATATTTTTTCTGTGGACAGTGCTGGTCATACAGTTGGATTAGAGTAGATAGGAAGGCATTGTATGCCTTATCAGGGTCAGGAGTTGCATACACTTCTTCCCAAGTTTGGGCACATAAGTCACCCTTGAGCGCAGCAATAGCTTCAGGTGTTCGATGTCTTACAAATTTGAAGTCATTTATTTTTGTTGTATTATTTTGTAATTGTTTAAAAATACTAAAAATAGGAAGATGGTCAGTGATGTCATTGATAAGTACTCCAGAGGTAATTTCACTTGCTAATTGATTAGTGAATATATTATCTATTAATGTTGATGAGTCCGTGGTAATTCTGGTTGGCTTAACAATAAGGGGAAAAAGAGTATTGCTATACATAGCATTGATGAAGTCTGTTGTTTTTATATTTTTCTGAGGGTTCAGAAGATTAATATTAAAGTCACCACACACAATATGGACCTTGTTTAAGTTACTGAAAAGACTGTCAATTTTTTTGTTGAAAACATCTAGACATGATCCAGGTGTTCTGTACACACAACTAACAACAATATTTTTAGATTTTTCTACAATAATTTCACATGTTATACACTCCAAAACATCCTCAATGGTGGTTGACTTACTACTGATCTTTTTACACCTCAGATCTGTATCTATGTATAGTGCAACACCCCCTCCTCTTTTATTTATCCGATTGGTAGTGAACAATTCATATCCATCTAATTCTACTTCGCAGCAACTGTCTGCATCCAGCCAAGTCTCAGAGACAGCAATGACACTGAATTTATTAAACTGACTGAGGTAATGTTTAATATCGCTGTAATGTTTGTTCAAACTTCTACTATTAAAATGTATAATGCTAAAGGCTCCATTCCTATTAATGCACCTAAATTGCTCATCAGTATAGTAGTCACAATCATTAATTATATTGTTAAACAAATGCTTATCCGGATCTATGTCACAGCCAAACTCATTTGTCCTATAATTTATATCATCGTACAGAGTGTCTTCACTACCATTTATATATTCTACATCATTGTTGTCAGCATCCACTTCGCTCAATTCACCCTCACTGTCATACATCGTTTTTTAGTTTTGTCATGCACACACATTCCCACCATAAGCACATAGCGTTGGACACACCCAAAGACAGGACCACTCACGCTCATGGAACACACATTCATGCTCATGGAGCACACATTCACACACACGCACTCAGGACACGCATACACACGCATACACACCTTGTCCCCAGTCCTCCCAAGTCCAAAGTCCAAAGTCCGAGTGATCAAAATATCCATATCCACTTGTCGACTCCACTGAATATTATTAGCACAACCGCTGATAGGAAAGAGGCTCTCTGTCATTAAATCCTTTGAAAAAAATGTCCCAAAACTTAAGTCTTCCATCCAACGTAAGACGAACACGCTCTGTCCATTTGCAGAGTTACAGTCATATGTCCTCAGTCTAACAGAAAAATATCCATCAATCCATGGTGTACTTCGTGTTAAATTATTCCTCCAGGAAACGTCCGCTGCGTAACTAAAAATAATAATAAGGCTAGATATCGCCTGTGAGCATCCATGTTTTCCCAACTGAACACAATTTTCTTTCCCATTAACACTAGGACTTAGTTTCTCTCGAGTTGTAGCAAGAATACTCAGTGGAATCGGCAGCATTATTTGAATTGGTCAAGATCTTTCATTTCTCTTACCAATATGACTCTAGCTTGTTCCGGAGTGTGCCCATTTAGCTGGATAAATACCTTACAATTCCTCGTCCATGTCGCTTTGATCTTCCCATTTTTTCTCAAGATACGCGCTTCTCTGGCAATTCCAGCCGTTTTCTTGGTGAGATGATCATTCAGATACACTGATGTTCCTTTTAACTTCTTCCCTTGGCGCATGAGTTCTGTTTTATGTTTGCGGTTTGCAAAACGCAAGATGATAGCTGGATTTGCCTTGTCCTTCCGTGGCAAGGTGTGGCATGCCGAGATGGTGTTCGGATCCAGGTATACATCCTTCTCTGCCAGAAACTTCACAACTTGCTCTTCCAGCGTTTGCAAATCCTCGGCGTGCGCATCCTCACTTATGTTTCTGCCTTCCATAGCTGCTCTAGCGTAAGAGCGGGGCTTAATGGTAAGGCCTGTAATGATTACATCTTCCATTCTGGTGTACTGCTCGAGATTGTCTATTCTTTTCTCAAGCTCCTCGATGGTTTTGTCTCTTTCTCTTACGATGTTTTTAAGTTGTTTCACTTCTTCGAAAAGTTCCGCTAGCTTCATCAGCTGTTCGCTAGCTTCATCAGCTGTGATTGTCCTTTCTTATGGGGAATTGTTCCATTTTGCTCCCCTTTTTGTCGTTCTTTCATGGCTTTCTTTTTAATTTTTTGCCGCTTTTTCATCACACTTTAGCCACGTTTTTTGTCGCTCTTTTGACGATTTTTAGTCACATTTTTTTGTCTTCTGTACATTAACATCCCTCGCAGCCTCGTGCATCTTATTAAAGGGACCATACTGAGTTTAAAAATGTTACAATCATGTATTTTCTTCCCCCTACATGTTCCAGCCATGTCCTAATGTGTAGAATGAGCCCTGACCTGTTCACCACAACTGCCTCTAAAATCCTGCACTGTCACTCAGAAAGGTGTTAATTCGGATGCAGCACGAGCTTAATATAGAAGCTGCAGTTACGCTTAAGGCCTGAGGTGGCAGTAGTGAGTATTAAAATTACCAGCTTGCATCTAGTCCCTTTAAACGCTCACAGGACAAACTACAAACTATCTCTCCCACTGTAAGTTAAACACTGTCCATGTCCTGAATATATCTAGCGTCAGTTTTGCGGGGGTTTTTGTGCTTTTTTTTATCATTACGAAACTAGACACTCTAATACACCTTATATGCGATTTTTGGAGCTCTGGGATGAACAGAAGTGAAATAAATGACAATCAAAATCTTGCGAAGAGTCACGATCTGGACATTTCATATTATGGTTTCTTTCTTTCTTTTTATTTCAGCTGTAAAGCCGGCACTTCTCTCTCGCTCTCTGGAGTGCGTTTGACAGAGCAGAGCGGCTTCACACGGATAGATCGAAACAGTTGAGATTTTAACGTTTCTCTGAGTTTTTAAATGGTCAAAATTGATCCAAGGACGACTGAGAAACATCCTGTTAAAGTCTTCAATCCGAGAACCAGGCTGTTTAAATGCACACGCCATAAACACGCGGTGTTTCAACACGTATCAACAATGTCGTCATTGAAAATTGACTTGAAACGGAAACATTTAGGCATTTGCCTCTTCACATAGCGTTAGTGTCGGTCCAGAGAGGAGAGAGAAGGAGTGTTGGAGAGAGGATTTCATCATAAAACACTAATTATCTCAGAATCTAGAAAAAAAAACATAGATTTTGATCCAAACTAGCCTGTGTTTAGCTTTGGATTTCTCAGGAACCGAGGCAGGTAGAATAAAACCTACAGAGGTTAGAGTCTCACCTTTCAAACGAGCCACAGCCTGTGTCCATAGCCATAACATAGAACACACTGTGCTACAAATATCATGAAAAATGGTCTGTATTGTTGGCACTCTACAGATAAACCCCCAAAACAGCGCCACACTCAATGTGTTAAAGAGCACAGGGGCAAATTCCACACGGCAGAAACGTGATCAAAACACCAGCACCCATATTAGTGGAAAATATTCCAGTCTGGGACGGTCTGTAGAAGGTGAAGCTGCTGTAACATCAGAGTCATTTACTGCACCAGGTCTGAAGCTGAAGACTCCACAGAGCTGAAGACTCCTCGTCTGCGTTTAGAGGACAAAACTTCACTCCAATGAGAGTAAATTTTAAAGTTTTTTTGTGTAAAGTGGAATGAAATGGATGAAATGTTCTATATCAGACTTGTGTAGCGCTTTTGAAACAAAAACAAATCCTGAGCGGGAGGGACAGTTCGTCGTGTTAGTTACTGCATTATTATCAGTGAATATCCAGGGATGCATCAGCTTTAGTGAGTTCATCCAGATTAACCTAATTACCATAAACCACTCCAAACTAATTGAGAGTCCCTCAGTGTAGGCGCGTCGGGATTATCTCAGAGAATGGATCAGATTTACCCGATGATGAAATTAGAGAAGATTAGACCTCGGTGACCTCTGCCATGGAGATAAGATTCACCACTGAGACCTCCGCCAAGGCAGTTCCTCAGCAGGCGGCACATTTAGAATGAGACGATCTCCCAAATAAGAACTTACACAAACAGGTCAAAGACAAAGTGTGGTTTCAAACTACATGGTTTCAAGGGGACGTCGAAAAGATTTGAAAGTCATGAATTTTGCCAATATTGAGGTCAGTGAAAAGCATTTGGATTCATTTTTTTTTTTAAATAGTGACGTCAAACTATTTGTTCTGTATTAGCTAAGGTCCCAAACACATTCAAATGAATCTTTTCACTCAAAAGTTGCCCATTGTGACTAATTTGTTTTTGAAAATTCCTCTCATTCCTCTGTTTGATGGAGATTTGCAACTCTTAAGTATGGAGTACAAAGTATGTGACAATATGTGTATCATATTACCATAGTCTTATTCATTTATTCCAGGTTGTCCAAACTTTTTTCATGGGGGGCCGCATATTGAAGCGTACACGGGGTGAAGGGCCGTAGATCAGTAGTTAGTGCCGCAAAATCTTCGACTAGCAGAGGTTTAATTTGTGCCCCATACCTCTCTTTAAGCTTAAAACCTTCATGCCAGCTCAGTCTCACAACGAAATGTTAGTTGTTCGGTTAGAATTGTATAGAATTATTACATTTCAAGTAAAAAGGTCCATCTCTGGTGATGTGTACCGATACAGCAAGAGGCCGAGGGCCACCATAAATTGGTCTGAGGGCCGCATTTGGCCCCCGGGCCGCACCTGGACACCCCTGATTTATTCAGAGCGTATCACAACATGCACTGTAACTACTCAAATGAAAGGCTTACATTTTAGGCTGAGCTTTTTCAGCATATTAACAACCTCCATTTTTTGCTCCTATAAGTTTTTTCTTAAAATTCAGAATATGTCTTGTAATATTGACACTCTATAACAGGAGTTCTCAACCTGGGGGCCGGGACCCCCAACTGGGTCACGAGACAAATTTGGGGGGTCGCCAGAGCATAGATAACAATATATATTTTAATATTACTATTATTGTAGCATACTTCAACCACTGAGTACAGAAGACGACTCAAATACCTTCATTGAAGATAAACTTTCTTTAATTATTCAAAAACTACTGTAACAAATGCTGAATTATGAATATTGTTTCTACTAAATAAAGATACAAAGACATGGGGAGGAGCAAAGTGGCTAAACAGCCCAAAATACATAAAAAAAACAGAGAATGCTAACATGATGCTGCATGTTAGCATCGGGCTAATGCCAATGGTTAGCTAGCGCTAGCTTGAACTGCCATTTTCTTCACTTCTACAGAACAATCTGCTGTGAGAAAATATCCATATAGGCCCGATTTACACTGGACTTTATTTGTATGTGATAAATAAGTGCATATTCCACCAGAAAATGGCTAAAAAGAGTGAAAAATTGTGTTTCCCAAAATATTCTATAGATACAGACGGCATCTCTAGAATCGCACATATATATGGTCATGTTTGAAAACAGTTAAGGGGGAAAACATTTTTGAAAAAATGTAAACTTTCTCTTAATTACTCAAAAAAACTACTTTAACAAACGCTGAATTATGAATACTTTTCTACTAAATGAAGATACAAAGACATGGGGAGGAGCAAAGTGGTTCCACAGCCCATAAATACATAAATAACGGAGAATGCTAACAGAATGCTACATGTTAGCATCGGGCTAATGCTAACGGTTAGCTAGCGCAAGCTACAACTGCCGTTCTTTCACTTCTACAGAACAATCTGCTGTGGGAAAATATCCATATAGGCCCGATTTACACTGGACTTTATTTGTATGTGATAAATAAGTTCATATTCCACCAGAAAATGTCTAAAAAGAGTGAAAAATTGTAGTAATTTCCGGAAATGTTAGGAGAGAAATCTTGCTACCTGACGTACATACATTGTTTGAGTGATGCCTGCCTCCTGTATGAACCTCGTGTAAGTGGCAGTGGTGGTTTCATCCATGTGCAGGTCTCCAGTGTGTGAATAATTCAGAGGAAACAGAGTCAGATGCGGTGTGAGCTCGGGTCGGGGGGTCCGTGAATGGGGTTCCTGCCGAGGGGCCATTGTGGGGGCCCCAGCTCAAAGGAAGAGGGGCTCATTCAATCACGACTCCGCGGGCTCTGAATGCGGGATCTGCATCTGAAAAGGAGGAGCGGCGTCTCGACACTCGACGGGCCACTCTGACTTCAGCGGGGACAGGTTTGCATCTCAAAACCAAAGACAACGGCTTAATGGACTGAAGGCCTTTGCAATGATTTGACTTTCTAAATATTCAGTGTGGTACTTACGCGCATTTTTACAACCAAGTTTAACCCAAATCTCCTCGACTGGAGAGCTTGGCCAGTGTAACGCCTCATTCGAAACCTAAGAACTGCAAAACTGATCGTAACTTTTTTGTCGCAGTGTTTTTGATGTGTTTTTTGTTTCGTTCATATCTTAATGCAACTTTCCCCCTGATTTTCCCCCCCAAGCTGTAACTCCACGAGCCGGAACCTTCTGTATTTACGTGTTTCTGGGACGCCCGTATACCTGACGCACATCCGCCCACAACAGAGATGGACGGGGGCGCTTCACTCGGCCCGTTGGGGACTCAGTTTTCTTTTAAAATGTCAATTTACAGCAATTGTTAAAGGAACAGGCCACGGTGTTTCCATACTGAGATATGTTCTTACCTGAGCTTAGACGAGTTGATGCGTACCTGCCTGGTCTGTATGCGTGCGCTCAGTCACGCAAAACGACCAAAGATGTTGGTAGCATTTGGCCTCTCCTAGTATTTTCCTATGGCTCCAAACGGGGGTGAAGTTAGAAGCGACCAGAACATATCTCAGTATGGAAAAAACAGTGGCCTGTTCCTTTAAGGCCTTAAAGGTGTTGTTTTATCCACTTAACTGCCACCTTAGGGCTAAGGCTAACAATTATTTACATCCAAATCTCAAAGTGTCTTGACTGGAGAGCTTGAACCCTATATGCCAGTGTGATACCTAATTTGAAAGCCAAGACCTTCTAGTTTCTAAAAATGTGTGTGAAACACACTGCAAAAAGTAATTAACTAGATCAGTATAAACATCTCAATTTGAGCATAATAATCCAAATTTTAGTTGTTTTGACTAGTTAAGATGTTGTTGGGCATTTTTCCTAGATTATTTCACTTGTTCTGAGATGTTTCTGACTCGTTTCGATATATTTCGTCCTTATTTCAGGTAATTTTCTTTGCCAATGGGGTAAGAAAAACGGTCTTATCTCATTGGCAATTTTACTTTCTTATTTCAAGCGAGATTTACCTTAGAACAAGTCTGAAATGTCCTCAAACAAGCAATGTAAACTTGGTCCAATCAGGAAAAATGACTAAATTAGCGAAAACCGCTCAAAACAAGATATATTTCCTCAATTCAAGTCATTTAAGACAATGCTTGATATTTACTTTTTGCAGTGCAGCGCTTACGCTACATTTGCCGTTCTTAACCCTAGTTATATCCTGATTAGGGTTAACTAACCCTAAGCACAGCCCCCTGATCAGCGGGACGGTCCTTTAGCTTTATTTTTTTTTTTAACTTTTATATAAATGTGACATTATTATTACTGTTTAATGGACTCTACAAGATACATGAGAGTTCCTAAAACACTTGAAAGCTATAAATACACTTTGCCTCTGTTACTTGAAGACTACAGATCAGAGGACTAGAGGTGACCAATCCTTTCAGGCTGTTGCTCCAAGGCTTCGGAACGATCTAGGGCCTGGAAGTATTAAAAAAAAAAGTAGAAAGTACAAATCAGTTTGAATAAGTGTTAGGAAAATGAAACTCATAGCAGTTTGAAACAATCTATGAACTTACAATGCTGGAATTATGGTCAGAATAGATCAGGTACAGCCAAACATTTACCTTTTATCAGATTCTTTTGGGCCATAACATGTAAACATTCACAGGACAGCGTGGAATAAGTGAGTACACCCTTAGGTTCAGTAGCATCAATAACTTCATCCAGACGTTTCCCGTAGTTGCAGATTAGACGTGCACGACCATCAGGATGAATCTTGGACCAAACTGTTGAGATTCCTGGTTTCCTTGAGGTCAGGCCACAACATCAGGTTTGACCGGGTCATTCCAGAACGCGCATTTTATTCTTCTGAAACCATTCTGACGTGGATTTGCTTTTGTGCTTTGGGTCATTGTCTCGTTGTAGGACCTGATGGACAGATGGCCTCAAGTATTTCTGCTAAATATCTTGATTAACTTGTGAGTTCATTTTTTCCATTGATGATTGTGGCAGTTCATGGTCAATATCATGAAAACCAGGAAGGAGCATGAAAACAAAAGCATTTCCCTTCGTCTGCAGAGGAGGGACATTTATCTGCTGCTTTTAAAGTTCAGGTTTCTCTCAGTAAACCATGAACTACTGATAGATAAATCAACAGATTTCTCCATTAGCACAAGTACAATAAAATGGGCTCAATCTTACCTCAGTGCAAGGTAGCAGTGTGTATCAGTAAATAATGTATCATCTCCCTTACAAGCATGCACTATGGGTGTGCCGCAGGGCTCTATATTAGGGCCCATGCTGTTTTCTCTTTATATTAATGATTTTCCATCTGTATGTATTAATGCTAAAATGATGATGTACGCTGATGACACTGTGGTATATAGTCAAGGGGAAACTGTTAAGGAGGTTGCCGAAACTGGTTTAACCTCTTAACTCCCGCCTGAACCGAGAAGATCTTTTTCCTCACGTTATCAGATTTTTTTTCCATGATTTTTTGTTGGGTATTCAACTCATTTTTGTAACTTTTTTCTCACATTTTTGTCTTTTTTTGCGTCAATTTTTTTAAATTTAATTTTAATTTATTTTTATTTTTATGTCATATTTTGTGACATTTTTGCCACTTTTTCAGCCATTTTTCGATTTATTTTTTGGTCAAATTCTGATCACTTTTTTGTCAATTTTTTGTCACTTTTTTGTCATTTTTTTCTCAATTTTTCGTCAAATTATTCTCACTTTTTTGTCAAATTGTTGTCCATTTTGTCATTTTTTTGTACATTTTTCATCATTTTTTTCTCACTGTTTTCACTTTTTCATCCTTGTTTTCGTCTCAGTTTCGTTGCTATTTTCACACCTTTTTTCCAGAAGCTTTTGGATTGGGGTAAAGCTGGAGAAAATGTGCTCGGTTCAGGTGGGAGTTAAGGGGTTAACACAGCAAATTTGAGATATATTAGGAACGCTTTGACCATAGATGCTTCTAATCTATATCTAAATATTTAGACTTTCGTTACTGCATGACGAGTTGGTAAAACAGCATTAAGGCCCCTGGAATCATTGTACAAAAGTTCTCTTAACCTCTTGCCATCCGTCTAAACCGAATGCATTCTCTCCTCTTTGCCTAAAGGCCAGAGAAACGCCTCATTTGAAAGCTAAGACCCACAAAACTGATGTTTTTCCCCGCATTGTTGCCGTGTTAATACGTTCAAGTTTTTTTCCTCTCATTTTTGACAACTTTTTTTGCTACTTTTTTGTTGCACTTCTGTCAATTCCTTGCTGCTCTTTTGACACTTTTTTGTTTCGTTTTTGGCTCTTTTTTATCGCTTTTTTGTTTCAAATTTTTTACACATTTTTGTCTCTTTTTTTGCTACACTTTCATCACTTTTTTGTCACTTTCTTGCTGCTCTTTTGTTACTTTTATATAGCTTTTTTTTGTTGCTCTTTGGTTGCTTTTTTGTCGCTCTTTTTGTCACTTTTTATCGCTTTTTTTGTTGCTCTTTGGTTGCTTTTTTGTCGCTCTTTTTATCACTTTTTTAAACATTTTTTGTTGCATTTAGATCCTCATTTTCTTCTAATTTTTCGTCTCCATTTTGACACTTTTTTTTCCCCCCAGAAGCTTTTAGATTTGGGTAATGCCAAACTGGGTAAAGAAAACATTTTTTTTGAAATATGAGACAACAGAACTTACAGATTATAAGTGATTGGTCTCATGTATGCGCCTTGTTACTAATGCTACTTAGCAATTTTCTTTTGAGTTTTGAGTAACTATGTAGGAACAGGAAAATGATGATGTTATCAATCTGTTTTTGAAATAGGGGGTTCGGTTAAATAAGTTTACCTTCTCCTCACTCCTTTTTGGACATGTGCATTTGTATTTGGCTTTTCAAGGGAACTGACAAGTTTGCTTTTGGCTTTTTGATTTGCAATAGTCTTTACGTTTAACATTTTGTAAAGGTGTTGTGTTGCTCACATGTTCAAAATAAAATAACGAACTTCAAACTGGAGAAAATGTGATGGGTTCAGGTGGGGGTTAAGAGGTTAAAGTTCATGATAAGAAATCTCGGTTATATCACCACTGTCATATTCTTAAAAAACATAGTATATTAAGTTTAAATCTCTGTCTGTTGTTCAAGATAATTAATGGTACTGCAGCTCCTCCGCCAAGTCGAGCGATCGGCAAAGCAAAATCTCCAAAATCTCCCTCTCTCTCGTTCGAATTGTTCCATAATCCCTAGCCCGTAACCTGATCCCGAGTGTTGTGCCGGTTTCCAGAGGCTCCTTGGCATCCCCGCCTGTCCCTGGCAGCCCTGGCTGTGGCCCGGGCCAGCGTTAGCTCAGAGCGGGACGGGAGCCGCGGGCAGCAGCTAACGACACTTTCACAGCCCGCGGTGCCAGACCTTTTGTCCGGGGTCAGGGCTAATGAGGCGTGAGCTCGGAGTCTGGCTCAGCATTTAACACTTCACTGGCGTTAACATCACCATGAAAAACCAACTGGGCATTCGGGTGCTAATTTTAAGCCCCGGGGGGAAGTTATCTCGTGTCTATAGGCTTGAAATCAGGAGTCAAGATCGACAATGCAGGCCTGTCAGAGAAGCATATTATTTTACTTGATGAGCTTTGAAAGGTCTTATAGTGGGATTTATCTCAGCCTTTAAAGTTTTAAACCCCTTAAATGTACTTAACCTAAGGAAAACCGTCTTTCCTGGGCAAACAAAACACCGACTTCATGTGCCGAGGCGAGTGAAGAAGTTTAAATAAAGCGAGAAATAACGGGCCTCATTTATGACGTGTTCTTATGTTTACATTGGTGAAATGGTTTGGTGTTCACAAAATCTGTTCCTCAAAAATGTTCTTCTGCTCAATTGTATCCTATGTACATTACACTAAATCGAGTATTTTGAATATCTGATACCTACTGTTATAGGACTATTACGTATTTTCTGTCAATGTTGAACCATATCAAGCCAAGGATGCGCATGTGTGTTCATCGTTATTTAGGTTATTCAACTTCTCATCCTCATTATCTTCTACCATCGCGCTGGAAGCACCTCTGAGCTTCCTTCAAAACAGAGTGTGTGGGAAATGAAGCGATGCACTATATCAGGGGACGCCAAGTAAACTTCCCTGGGGGTCAAAATAGTGCCGGGGTCCATAAAGAAAAGCTCCAAAAAGAAAATATGTTTTGATTGTTTCATCCATCCGTCCGTCCATCCATCCATCCATCCATCCATCCATCCATCCATCCATCCATCCATCCATCCATCTACTTCCACTTTTCCGTTGCCGGCCCGTGGAAATCACATTGCACCAGCCCCTTATGGCTCCTCCTCACATTTTTAATTATTTGTGCCTCAAGGGTTCTTTTTGGCAATTTTTCTCTTTTCTTTTCTTTTTTATGTGGCTCTTTTATGCTATTATGGGAGACACTACAGGCAAAACTCATTTTTTTCAGTTTTCAGGTTTTGGCCCAAATTGGTCTCTGAACATATAAGCTTTCACCCAGAAACAGAAAATATGCCTAATCTTCACAATAACATGTTTAAATATTGCGCTGATTCAATGTTCCCCCATAGACTTATATGGGAGAATGCAATTTCAAGGGCCTTTTTCTCAAAACACATTTTTCTGTCATTGTGGCGACACTATGTCCACGTCAGTCGGACCTAAAGACTTCAGATTTTCCAGCCTTGGACTGAACAATATTTGGAAGATTTTTTCAGAGGGATTTTTTATTATTTAATCCCTTAAGCCCCATTTATTGAGTTTTGAATGTCAAAAAATAAGGCGAACATTTTTTTTTTACACATTTTTCCACTAAAAAACAGCTTATTTTAAAACTAAACAAGAAATCCAAAATCCCCTGTGAAAAAGTCTTGGAAACTCATTTATCAATAAAATGAAACCATAAATTTGAATGTAGCTCAACCATTATTCAGATTTCGTCACCGAAAAGATGGGAAATTTGGGGCATTTTTAGGCATAAAACACCTTGTTCTTATATGAAAAGATAAAATGACAGAAAACTTGCGATGTATTTTCTTCTTACATTTATGCCAGTGATCGACAGCAACAGTTTCAAATTGATATCTGTAAATATACATTTTTTCCCTATTCACCTGCAGTGTCTTGCCTTAAAACACCGATGAGCTTTATATATCCTTTTTTCCAGAAAAGCCAGGGCTTTAATATAGTAGGTTCATGTAAACCACATAAACCTAAATGAAACCAGTAATACAGAGGAGCTGACCCCTTCTTTTGTCCATGAGAATATGGCCAGTCTAGGGTCTGGCTGTGGAGGAGAGAGAGGCTGCAGTGGCTTTGTCTCCCCCGTACGGCTCAACATTAAAGTCATTATTCTCCAGCACAAATCAATCTGCTGAGAGGAACTAAACGCTTCCTGTAGCATTTAAAAAGTAAACGTGACAGATATTCCAGCGGCAGTGACGATATCCAGCAACGTGTATTAGCTTAGCTTATGTGTTTTTAGCTCGTTTACCGGCTTTGAACGAAAAACAACTCCATCACTTTCTGAGGGAGGTCATCTGGGGAACGTCTGGCAGCAACGGTTACTATGAGATTTTTTTACAATGACCGTTTCGGGGGAGGCGGGGTTTAGCGAAAGGTCAATTGACATTCTTTGCTTCACGTGTAACAGAAGCGACAATTAAAGCCTCCATCCTCGAGTGCGGCTCGGACAGCCCTCGAAGTCCGGAGCTGGAAGTGTAGCCCATTGTGCACCATTTTGGGTTGATCGAAGTGCCCGTATTAAAACCCACCGGCCTTAGAATCTGCCCCAAGTATCGAACCGGGGGGACGGTGCCGCTGGATAACCCCCAAAAGCCTGTGAAGTGCAGAAATGTGTCCTTTCCTTTTACATAACAACAATAGCCGTGTGCCTCTTCTTCTTCTTCTTCTTCCTCGGCCTGACCCCGGTCCATTGTCCCGGCCCGTGCGGATCACCAAACCCCCTCTATACGTCCTTAATCGAGTTACTTAAGTTTATTTTGACCTCTACTGTCCCCGTGTCAGCACAACTGTACTTCAAATACTTCAAAAAAGCCAAGTACAGTGGAAGGACCCCCCCCACACACACACCCTAGCACCTCCTCTTCCACCGCTATACATAGACACTTGAACTGTGTGGTTATGGTAAGGTCTTCGCTGCTGCTGGGAAGAGAAGGCAGAAGTGAAAGTGGGTGTGTAACGGATGTGTGCACTTCAGGGCCCCTCTGTTATAACGGTACTTTCTGTATTACTACACAGTGTCATTCATGAGTATTCAGAGTCAGCAGGAGGGAGGGGGGGAGGGGTCACAGTGGAGGCAAGGACATGTGAGAGATTTTGTAATGTAACCGATCACTTCACACGATCAGGCAGTTAGTAGTGCTTTGTTAAATGCTACACAGTTTACTGAGCAGTGTGGGGGATGGATGGCAGTGTGAATGGGTGAGCGGCTCTTTTCAGCGCTTGATGTAGATGGAAAAGAGAGCATTTACCATTGATAAGCCATTGTTCGCATTTTCTACAGTTTGGCTTTACCCAAATCTAAAAGCTTAAAAAAGAGCGTCAAAATAGGGGCGAAAACGAGGATGAAGGAAAAAAGAAAATGCAAAAAAAGTGATAAAAGTGATTAAAATGCAGCAAAAAAGTGACAAAAAATGCAGTAAAAAAGTGATTAAAAAAATGCAGCAGAAAAGTGACAAAAAATGCAGCAAAAAAGTGATAAAAATGCAGCTAAAAAGTAACAAAAAATGCAGCAAAAAGTGATAAAAATGCAGCTAAAAAGTGGCAGAAATGCAGCAAAAAAGTAATAAAAATGCGGCAAAAAAGTGATAAAAATGCAGCAAAAAAGTGACAAAAATACAGCAAAAAAGTGACAAAAATACAGCAAAAAAGTGATAAAAATACAGCAAAAAATTGCCAAAAATACAGCAAAAAATTGCCAAAAATACAGCAAAAAGGTGATAAAAAAGTGACAAAAATACAGCAAAAACTGATAAAAGAAAAAGTGACAAAAAGGTGATAAAAATGCAGCAAAAAAGTGACAAAATACAGCAAAAAAAAGTGACAAAAATACAGCAAAAAAGTGATAAAAATGTAGCAAAAAAAGTGACAAAAATACAGCAAAAAAGTGATAAAAATGGAGCAAGAAAGTAATGAATATGCAGCAAAAAATGAAAAAAAAGTTATAAAAATGCAACAAAAAAAGGGATAAAAAATGCAGCAAAAAAGGCTTTTAAAAAAAAAAGTGACAAACGCAAAAACGGTGTTTGCTTTGAAATGAGGTATTACGCTCTTAAAGCTTTCATATTTGGGTAAAGCTGAACTGGAGAAAATACACTTGGTTCAGGAAGAGGTTAATAAGCATCTAAAGAGATAGTACAGTGACAATGTGCAAAAGCATTACATTTGATTCAAACCGGCATTAAATCTAAATTCCATAGAAATTATAATTTATCCTTTGAGGCAGAACAGAATGACATCATTTTACTGCAGACGTTTGTCACAACACAAACACTCTCTGACTGATCTGGAGTCGCTGCAGTCGGTCAGGTCTGTGTTCAGCGACACTATGAGCCAAAGAATCAGATCAAACCTGACTTTTCAATTATCATTTCAATCACTTATTATTACTTTTACTCTAGTCACGTTAATGCATCTGCAAACCAATCCCAAAGGTCCTACAATGGCGCTTCGGGATTGATTTGTGCTCCTGGATGATTGAAATGGCCGTTTGTTGAAGACAGTGGGCCGTGGACAGGTGACAGAGTCCGTATAGCGCTGGGTTTGTGAGACTCGAGACATCTGTCCTCAGGCGTCTCCTTAACATTTCAACACCAACCGAAGGCTCTGCTTGGACACGGTGAAGAAAACCTGCAGGATACAAGCCGACTTCAATCCTTATGAGCAGGGTGTACATTATTATAAAAGGCAGATCCATCCCTTTGTGAGGTAGAGGAACCTTTCTTCATCGAGTACGGAAGAGCAGTTACTTTATAAAAAAAAAAAAGGGGAAAAAAAAAGATGTTTCCAAAAAGCAGATGATAAGCGAAAAGAGACACTAAACAAATTGTTGGAGTTGGGGGTCAAACCCACGACGCTGAGGACAAACAGTTCTTCTATATGTGCAGAAGACTTAACCACTAGACCATCAGCTGCAGGATATTTGATAATACAAATAACCACAGATAAAACATCCAGGCAAAATAAATATAAGTCCGATCAATGGGAACGGCTGGATTTTCTGATTTATTTGAATAAAGCAAATTAGTCATCATGTCAGCTGAAAGTGTCGAGGTAAAGATGCACAATAGGCTCTATGCAAGTGAGTGATGCGCAGTGGCGTAGCAAGGAAACCCCTGGCCCCAGGAAAGAACGTCAGGAGGGGCCCCTTTGAACACTAGTTTTTTAAAGAAAAATGCTCTATTTTAAATGGCATTTATTTTACCCTAGAACGCTGGCTTGTTGGTGATATTTGTATGCACAGTAACTCCAACTACAGTAACTTATTACACTCACTGCTGTCTCGCTCTCCTTCCTCCTCTTTCTCCTTATTTTCTTTCTTTTTTGCTGCCAGAAGCAGAACTTCTCTGCATTTTGTCGGAGCTTCGTCTGTTTACTCTCTCTCTCCCTCTCTCCTTTGAAGCAGGTGAGGGAGGGGTGAGTTTGGCTCATGGGGCCCTTTCAGGGAATATGCTGCTGCAGTGACTTTATTCTCTTGGCTGTTTCTGTCAAATCGGCCCCTGCTGGCTTGCGTATTGCCATCGCCTCTGGTGACACGCGACTCCGAGTGCGATCTCTGGAGGTCGCGGACTTTCCTCTCTCGCTATTTTCCCAATAATGGTGAAGGTTAAAGGAACAGGCCACCGTTTTTCCATACTGAGATATGTTCTTACCTTAGCTTAGACAAGTTGTATGTACCTGTCTGGTCTTTGTTGCTTTGTGTGACTGAGGGCACGCACAAAGATCAGACAGGTACGTATCAACTCGTCTAAGCTCAGGTAAGAACATATCTCAGTATGGAAAAAGGGTGGCTCTTTCCTTTAAGGTGCTTTATTTGTCATTATACGACAACTGTACAATGAAATTTGTCCCATCATTGGACGCCTCTGGGACGACCCGTAAGGAGCAGAGGGCGCTCTTCTAACACCTTTTCTAAAAAGTATTTATATTAAAGATTTTTTGTGCAGCTCAAAATCTTGGTGCTATTTTAAGTGTTATTTAGTGTTAGCCGATAGCATGTTTTTAATGATGCTGTGACTGTCCACCTGTAACTCACTGCCTGCCATGTAAATCTTGAGCTGTTTGCTTATTTGAACGAGCCACTGCTACTAAGGGAAATAACAGGACAGGAAGAGCAGCACCTCCTCCTGAGGATCCTTCGGTAAGTCACATGACCCTCGCATGTATAAGGCCCATAGCTCATTTTCATCCGTTGACCTAAGGCGGGTAAGAACAATTGACATAAAACAAGAACTAAGATAAGATAAGACAAACCTTTATTGATCTCACAATGAAGAAATTCACTTGTTACCTATTCCTATTCCTGTTCCTTTCAGCTCTTAAAGGAACAGGCCACCGTTTTTCCATACTGAGATATGTTCTTACCTGAGCTTAGACGAGTTCATTTGTACCTGTCTGGTCTTCACGTGTGCCCTCAGTCACGTAAACACAGCACAGACGGCGTTAGCATTTAGCCTCTCCTCCTCTCCTCTATACATGCGTTTCCAATGACATCACGCATAGTTCAGGTGGCCATTTTGAATACCAAAGTATAAATTACGCAGTACTACAATATGCAACTAACCTGGCTAACACCATGCTGCTGTGTGCGCTCGAATTATTTCGAACTGCACAACAGCCTGGAGACCATGGCCCAATTTTCCGGTGGATTTGGGAACCAATCACAGAGCGAGGAGAGACGCAAGACGATGACGCGCTATTCGAAAGCTTGTAGTTTATTGACGGATTTAAAAAAAAGTTTATTTACGGATCCAACATGACAGCAGCAGACGCGATGCTATTGTTCGATCAAGCTTTAGACCTTGTTCTAAATAATTTAGCTCAAAAGTTTACAGCGGATACGGCATACGTCATCTCATACGATGATACGATTGGCCATGGCTACTGCAGACGCACGATAGACTTTTTTTTTTTTTTTCGTATCGCCCAATAAACGAGTATGGACGATCGTAAACCACACCTCTCCTACGAGAAAATGAATTGGTGGTCCCCAGACTAAATATCACTTGTGATTTTAGTCTGGTGTTAGCCAGGCTAATATGCAACAGTATCTCTACACAGGATCAAAATGAAAGGACACTGATTGACTGTGGCATTTTATGTACTCGTTTATGTGAAGAAACCAGCAAATGTGGCACAGATGTAGCAGCTCTGTCTGTGGAGCTACAGCAGGATTTACGAAAGATCTGCTTCACTTCTCAGACTTAACACATCAGAGAGGAAACAGAAAATCTTTCTCTGTGATTTTCAGTTTGTCATGTCAACAGAGTCTCAGTCTGAGTCAAGAAGGTAGCATGTTGCCGGCTAGCATTTACCTTCAACCATTGACAGTTGATTCAGCACATGTGCGTTTCACATCTATGAACACTGAGGAAATACTACCGTAACAGCTCTGACCTCTGTCACATGTTGGATCCAAGGACAGATGTTTGGAATGTGGCTCAGGGCTTTCTCTCTAATTGGTTTCTTCACATAAACGTGTCTCTGGGACCATGTTTTTACTCGTCTTGCGCAATGATTACGAGTACATAACACTGCCACTGCCAATCAGTTTATTTCATTTATATCCCGTGTAGAGATACTGTCACATGTTGCTCTGCATAATTCTACGTCGGAATTCAAAATGGCCGCTACAAAAGTCACATGTTTTAAAGGCTCCAAACGAGGGGAAGATAGAAGCTACCAAGCTCTACCACGTTTTCCCTATTTAAATATGGTTACTTGAAGTGTTACACGATAAAGTCTAGTTATACAAAATGAAACAATGTGGATTTTCTAAGTACATACAATACCAGGAGTACATAGACATCCGAGCAGTAATAAAAAAATAGAGGTATCTTATATACAATGTAAATAGAGGTATCTTATACAATGACAACAAAACTTGAGGGGATAAATCCAGATGTAAATGACTAATACACAGACTAGACACTTCACTAACAACATATGGTTATAACAAATCAGTCTCATATGGGTTAAAAGAACAATCCAACAAAAAGGACAACAACAAAGATTTCAGATCAATTTTGAAGGTTCCACAGTTTCAGACATGACTAAAAGCTTTGGACGAAATACACTATCCATTTCCTATTTCCTCTGTCATTAAAAACGCATTATATTTGCTGATACAAAATGTTCTTGGAAAGTGAAAACCTCTTCCTCGAACCGAACGCTCTCGTTCCTCCCCCCACCCTGATTTGTTACGGACAGGTGAAGCTCCCGTGCTCCGGCAGTTGTCCGGTTTGTGCGAGAGACGAGTGAACGCAACACATGGGCCATAACTTTCTCCCCTAACAGAGGAACACAGTGTTTTTGGAGAGAAAGAGCCTCTCAGTAACACCCCGGGGTCTGCACAGCTGTTCTCGGGTCGCTTCGGGGAAAGACAAGGCCAACGGGTCCAGCTCAGGAGATTCGTTTGCCGCATGTTCGTTTGCCGCGCGTTTTAGGGAGTTCGACAAGGAGATCCGCTTTCCCCCGTTAACTTTTACACAACTTTAATAGGACAAACCTTCTTGATCATTAACTCATGGCTAACTGTGGCTGATATAGAAGGCTATTATTCTGCTCTAAGTTGTACATTCATGTTATTTTATCAACTTAAATTCAGATTTTCAGTGCCGATCCAAAATATTTACTTGAGAAAGCCACTTTGATGTATTAGTATTCAAGTCGATATAGGCCTGTCACAATAACATTTTAAGCTTCGTAAATTGAGACATATTGCGCTAAACGATATTATTGAAGACAGTTTTAAAGCAATGTGACATCACAGTCATCATGGGTTTTAAAAGTACATTAACCTTTCTTCAAAAACACATTAGTTACAATAAACAAGACACAAGGAAACAAAATTTACTTTGATAAGATCATTCAAGAAAACAGAATAAAACATTTGACATAATAGTAATACCAAATCAGATAAATATATTAATTCATATATTTAAAAAAACAACAACACCAACAATAACAATAATTATTATTATTATAATTGTTTGTCATTACCTCACAATAAAGGAAATAATAATAATAACAATAATAGCAACAACAAATAGATAAATGAATAAATTACCGATATCACTGCCCTAAAATCTTAGCACTGTTGGTTAAGTTGAGAAGTTAATTATGGTGTTGGTCTAGTGTTGATGCCGATAACAGATTGTTTTGTTGTATGTTTGTATTTGAATATTACCTTTTGCTAACCCTCGTCTTATTGTGTGTTTATGCATTTGGAGTTTTCCTCCAGTCCTTTTTATTTATCCATTCATTAATCCTTTGGAGTAAAGTTCTAGTTTTTTATTTTGTTTGTTTATTTGAACCGTGCACATAAATCAACATTTCTGTAACTGTGCCAGTTTTAGCTCCAAAGCGAGTTATGAACCGTATTCCCTGGACTAGATATAGATGTAGATTGAGACAGAGATGTGACAGTGATGAATGACCGGCTCTTTTAGGTGAACGGTTAGAATAGGATCTAAACTGCGAAAAGAGCCGGATCTATTTTCAATCAATCAGTCAATGGTTTTGTTTAGCCCAATCTCACAATGGGAATGTCCTCACTGGGCTGTACAAACATTAAAGCAATGAAACAAAACAATAAGCAGGGCAAGGTAAAAGGTAAAGTTCAGGCAAATGAAGCCTCAAAGACTCCCTCGAACGACCACAGGGATCAACCCATAAATGGAGCAGGAAACACAAGTGAAAACTTTCTGTACTAAACGCAGTTATTTTAGATGAAATAAATAAAAACGGGCCATTTCATCGATCGAGTCGAGATATTGTGACTTATCTGGCGTTATTAACATTTTGCATTAAAAAGAGCCAGTCTTGAGCGGCTCTTTGAGATGAATGGATCCCAAAGACTAGGCTCCCAGAAAAGACCCATGAATCCCATAACTACAACAAGACAGTTCATTAATAGGATCTCACATATAGATACGTTTTAGTGTTGGTCTAATATGGCAGATAAAATAATGGACGAAAACCTACGCTTAAAATTCAAATTCAAATTCATTCAAAAAACCATAACATCTCAGATTCCTACAACACTGAGTGAAGACTTCCAAGAAAAATCTCAAACTCTACTGTAACTTTCCCCAAACTCGTTATAGAGCAGTCGGGGGAGGGACGGGTCAGCCCCTAAGAGCTCCTAATCCCGCGGGGGGTCGGAGTTGAAGGGTCGCGTTAGGATCCACTTCCAGGACACAATGGAGACCTGTTCTGATCCCGCACTCTGACCTTTGAGCGCAGCGACCCCCGACCGCTTAAATCCGAGCGTGTCTCAGAGATGTTCCGCCGAGTCGCCTGGAAAATGCTCTTCAGGTTCAGAGGAAGAGCTCGGAGCAACGAGAGGATGAGCCGTCAGAGCTGGGAGACGAGGGCTGCCCTGTGGTTGCATTATTACAGCAGGGTTCAGTTCATTTAAAGAGCCACAACAACAAACAGTGAATTATATTGTATTAATTAATATTATTAGTTGGTGAGACTCTCAACTGACTGAATTAATGCCCCCAGAATCAGGCCCAGGACTTACGGTTTCAAAATAAAAGTCAGTATGAGCAACATTATTAGAATGCTACCGTTGTGATCTGACCTCTTAACCCCCGCCTTAACCGAGCTTGGCTTTACTCAAATCTAAAAGCTTAGAAAAAGCATCAAAATAGCGACATCAACGAAAATGAAATGCAACAAAAAAGTGACAAAACGAGACGAAAAAGCAACAAATACCGTGATGCAACTAAAAAGTGATACAAAAATGTGGCAAAAACACACAAAAAACAAGGAAAAAGCAACAAAAATGACAAAAACATGCCTAAAACACAACAAAAACGCACCAAAAATGTGAGAAAAACGCTGCGATCACTTTTGGCCTTTCAATTGAGACATTACACTGTTTTGCTCTCCAGTCAAGAAGCTTTTAGATTTGGGTAAAGCTGGAGAAAATGCCCTCGGTTAAGGTGGGGGTTAAGGGGTTTCGGGAAACTTGTACACCTACATGTCTCACAATGGCTCAATCATAGATATGTGTTCATTTTGTTGTAATGAATGAGATCCTGTCTCTACACTATTGGTTGGTATCAAGTAACAGCAGAAACACAAAGCCAAACTGTTGTATTCAGTCAGACTGAATGTAGTCTGAGCTGCCCTGGGGCATTTTGACTTTATAAGCCACATTCCAACAACTTGTACAGATGTTTTATCAAAGGCCTGGACTCGGTGACTGAACTCTTTTCATTGAGGGCCATATATGGGTGCGTACTGGTATAGGGGGTATAGGGCAGATATGGGCAAAGTTTTTAATGCGAGGGCCACATTGGGTTTTTGAACTTTCCTCAAGGGTCAGACCAGTCGCGAAATTGGTTGTTTCAAACAATTACGATTCTCAAATAGACTGTAGTCGCCTAAACAGATAATAAGAGCAACACAATAGCAGCAGTTACGCATTATCTTTCTTTATGTCAATGAAAACATCTGTGTTTTTCCCCCTTATTAGGCCATTCATGTCAGGCTTGGTCAGGTTTTGAGGGCCGGATTGAAGGGCTAGATGGGACGTATCTGGCCTTCGCGGAAAATCCACAGTTACCGTGGAGATCCGCCATCTTTGCAGCTGTTAGCATACATTTCCATTGACTAACATTAGCTAAAAACAGTATAAAAAGTGTGGAAAATATCCGTGGAACAGCTCCATTAGCTGCTGAGTTACTGCTGGTAAATACTGTACGTCTAACTCACTGTGGTGTCCAAGTGTTTTAATGTGAACAATAACTCCAGTATTTAAACTTTTAAAATCCCCATTAGTTTACAATTGCTGCTAATCCCATAATGCTCAGCGATATGACATCACACTCCTGAACTCTATAGGGTGTGCAGGGCCACAGATCGGTGCTCGATGCAGTGAAAGTTTCTATAGTCTCTATAGAACCTTAAAGGGATATTTCAGTATTTTTGACATAGGGCCTCATTTCCTAGTTATCCAGAGTGTTGCTGATTTCTGGAGATATTTTTTTTGTAGTTCATGCAGTTCTTATATTTGAAGAGTTCCGTGGTGCTAGGCTAGTGCAAGGCTAGCGCATTTCTATGGTATCAGCTAGCCTGCATTAAAAACAGTCTGACCCGCTCCACAGAGCACCTGAGGCAAATCACTTATTACACCAGCCTAACCATATAAATGTCTGTGTCGATCATTTTTGGAATATAACTGACCTGCATCACATGAACGATCGCATTTTGAGGGACTATTTTCTAGCAGATCACTCCGCCGCTGCGTAGCTTATACAACCACGAAGCTGATGCTGCTCAAATATAAGTTCTTTTAAATGCAAAATGGTTCAAATTATTCTATGGACACTGACATTTATATGGTTAGTCTGGTGTTATAAGTGATTTGCCTCAGGTGCTCTGTGGAGCGGGTCACACTGTTTTTAATGCAGGCAACATAAGAACTGCATGAATTACCCAAAAAATATCTCCAGAAATCAGCAACGCTCTGGAAATGAGGCCTAAAAATCCTGAAATATTCCTTTAAAGCTTTCCCAAAATACGTTTTTAAGGTCACAATAGTGTCGAATTTTGAATCTTGTTGTAAAAAGTACCATCTCAGGCATTGAATGTAGATTGAACAAGAAGCCTGAGGGCCAGCAAAAATTGGTCTCAGAGCTACATTTGGCCCTCAGGCCGCACTTTGGACACCCCTGGCCCAGACGTTTCAGGCTTGTCCAGACTTTCTGAAAACACTTTCCACCATACCTTGAGCCGATGGCCTTTTCACTCAAAGATCCCACATAGTAATGCTTTTTTAAATTATAACCATAGTTTGATGTTGAGGAATCATTTCAAGGCTCACATTTGCTCTTGTTTTTAAACTCCTTCAGCCCCTTCCGTACCTGCACAGAACAGATCCAGCCTAGATCACGGAGCAAGTCCCAGACCATATCTCTCTAAACCTCCGAGGTCCTAATCATCATCTTCACTCAAAACCAAACTCTCCCGTTTCTCCCAGAGTCACCCAACAAACCCAGAGTGTGCGGGGCTCCATCTAAACAAAGTGCATTTCTCTGCAAACGCTATCATTAGCCCGACCGCAATCCCCGCTCTCACCTCCGCCTGACCCCGGGAGCGAGCCCGAAGCCCGACTTTATCCGCCCCGGACTCTCTCAGGTTTAACCCTTCGCGAGCCGCCGTCCTCATCCGCCCCACATGTGTTTTCGCGTCGCCGCCGCCGCAGAGCGCGCCTGTAATTTCACGAGCCGTTTGCCGCGACCAGAGGCAGCCTGTAATTGAAACTGGGACACACACAGAGAGAGAGGGAAAAGGAAAAAAAATACGTCCACGGTCCCTGCCTCCACGTGGGGGGGGGGGGATTTTATTGGGAGTTTTCGGGAAGTGAGGACGAGTGTGAAGACATAAAACGCTAAAAGGATGTAGTTAGATCTGTAAATAGACGCCCGAGGGGAGTGTGCGTGTCCCACCGGCTCACATCTTTCTGCAATTTTCATCGGGATAAAATGGATAAAGTGGAGTTTGTGTCCGTAAATGCACTATTTGAAACGCCCACAGTGAAAATAAACCACCAGCAAGACACAATGTAGAAGAAAACTCACGTGGGACGTCACTTTAAGCTTCAGGATTTTTGATATTGGGCCTCATTTCCTACTTTATCCACAGTGTTGTTGATTTCTGGAGATTTTTTTTGATTTTTTGAAGAGTTTAGTGGTGCTAGGCTTGTGCTAGGCTAGTGCTAGGCTAGTGCATGCCTATGGTAACTAGTAGCCTGCATTATAAACCTCTTCAAAGTCATGGGCTCGTCCTCCAAACGTTGCCATATCTGATTTGTAGAAAGCTCCTTTAGTGTAGTAATGGCGGCCGCAGGTAAACAAACTACTGTAGATCCGGTAACCGAGCAGATCACTCCGCCGCCGCTGTGTAGCAACAACCAGGAAGTGGATGCTGCTCAAATTGAGTGCCAAAAACGGAAAAACTTGTTATTGTGTTTTTCTTTTTTTTTTATTGCGAAACTAGACACTCTAATACACCTTATGTGTGATTTTTGTAGCTCTGTGATGAACAGAAGTGCAATAAATGACGATCAAATCTTGTAAAAAGTCACGATCTGGATATTTTATATATATTATTGCGTTTCTTTTCTTTTTCTTTTTTAGTCCGACGGGGCGTGGTGTTGCGTAGCGAACAGCGGTAAAGCCGACACTTCTCTCTCTTTCTCTGGAGCGCGTTTGACAAAGCAGAGCAGCTCGAAAGATTGAGACAGTTGAGATTTTAAAGTTTCTCATAGTTTTTAAATGGTTAAAATCGGTCCAAGGACGACTGAGAAACATCCTGTTAAAGTCTTCAATCTGAGAACCAGGCTGTTTAAATGCACACGCCATAATTAGTGAATACCACTACGTACTGGCCATAGTGATTTTACATTCATGGATGATTTATTATTTGAATAGTGCTTTTCACATGACAAAAGTTACTCAAATCACTTCACACAGATCATTTTCCATTCACTTTGTACTGGGTGGTGGTAAGTTCTGCCACAGCTGCTGCCATCAACCAACCCATCACCTACACACCTGTTATTCCCTCACGGTTTGCCATTCAGCTGCTAACGGACCCGATCCTGCTCACCTTATGAGATCAGAAGATATTTAGCATCAGCCGACGTCTGGTAAAACAAATGTATGTTAATACCACCTTCCAAATCATCCAGAAAAGTGCTTAAACAGAGTCTACTGAATCGACAGGGGAGGCCTTTCACTGAGGTGTCCTCTTATCCAGATGGGACGGATGGAACTATGACCTTTTGAAGAAGGAAACTGATGGTTTTTGCAATGTCACCTACATACAGCGGCGTTGTTTGCCTTTTTCGGCAAATGTGTTCATAGCTTCTGTGTTGCACAATGAGGAAGGAGGGGGTGGGAGGGGCTTACCAGGATAGTCCCACTGAGATTAAGAATCTCTTTGAGATCAATATTGCCTTTCTTAACCAACAAAGTGAGATGGTGATAAAGATGAGTTTGTGATTTTTAGTGAATACCTGAACAATCCGGACACCCCCTCTTTAAAGGGGCTAGATGCAAGTTAGGCATTGTATACTCACTACTGCCACCTCTGGTCTTATGTATCTGCAGCTTCTATATTAAGCTCGTGCATGACGGCACTTCGGACCCGAATTATCACCTTTATGAGTGACAGTGCAGGATTTTAGAGGCAGTTGTGGTGAACATGTCAGAGCTCATTCTACACATTAGGACATGGCTGGAACATGTAGGGGGAGGAAAATACTTAGTTTTAACATTTTTAAACTCCGTATAGTCCCTTTATTGTATATTTTCGGAGAAAAATGTCAATACTTATTATAGTTTAAACAAAAATCTTGCACGCTATACACTACCCTCACGGATCTCTGACCACACCACGCCGTAATCCAATAGTCTTCATCCCCGAAAACATGTTTTTGCATCACATTCCTCCGACTCCTTTTCTCCCGTTTCGTGGAAAAGCTGGAAATTCCCAAGCATCCTCAGTGGTCCCCTTCCCCGACCCACAATGCACTTCTTTGAGCCCGTTTTTTTTGAAGGCCTTTATGATGTACGGGGGCCACAGCTCCTGCTTGTCCGCGGGCTGGTGTCTCGAGGTGGGACATTTGGACGGTGATCACGGGTCCTTAGGGTGATCAAACGCGGGCCATTGTGTCCCGGGACAATGGGGGGCGAGAGGGCGACAGGAGCAAAGGGACTGCGGGTAAAAAATGGGGCCAAGAAGTAATGGAGAGGACAATGGAGAGGTTTGGACCGTCCCAGGACAAGGAGAGGGGGACAGGGAGAGGACACGTGTGGAGGGGACACGTGAAAGGGTCCGGACTCAGGTTCGATTGGAACTACACTCTTTCAGAAGTATTTTATCACACACTACTTCTGCTTGAGTAGTATTATAATGAAGTAAATATAACGTTAAACATTTGGTTACTCTCTCCTTTGTTGTACGCTTCAACCCAGCACTGTTTGGTTGCATTTCCATTGCAATTGTACCTCGAAAGTACACATTACTGAAGGAACTACAGAACGGCGATGAAGCTTTATAAGCCGTAATAACAACAATGTGGAAAAATGTTACCTTTTTTGGGGGGTTATGGAATAATTCCAGAGGTGCCAAGGCAAAAACTAGAGGAAAGAAGCAGCTAAAAGACGAATTATGAAAGTGAACTATGTGCTAATGTTTTGCTAACACCAGCTAAAGTTGTGCTAAGAGTGGCTGAATGCTATCATCGGTCAAAATCACCTTGTCCAACAGCGGTATGATGTGAAATATAAGATCTCGTACGATCTGGTTGTTTTGGTGAGGGCAGTCAGAGGCTTCAGTTTGTTCATGTCCCAGGACTTGTACCTGGCTGACCCTGTTCGATCGTGGTCTGACCAGTGGGGACAGCCGACTACACGGGTCGACCTGGCACTGGGCTGGGTAGAAATTCTGTCCTGTCCCAGTCTGTCCTGTCACACGAGCGCCTCCACTGCCCAGGCCAGGACTAATCCGGCCTGACCAGGTGCAAGTTTTGGGACCGACCTTTGGCTGTGGCTTAAGCGCTGAACCGAGACTAACGTGACATGAACAGACGCTGGCCTCTGATTGGCCAACGAGTATGTAGCTACCATCATAATTCAGCTTTTAACTGCTTCTTTGCTGTAGTATTTGCCTTGGCACCTCTGAATGACTCCATTAGTACCACATAGGGCCTCATTCATCAACATCTTCATAAGAAACTTTTTAAAATCTTACGAAGGCAGTGTCAGGAAACTGCGCCAGAGTCACGACACGTTCTTAAAGGAACAGGCCACAGTTTTTTCACACTGAGATATGTTCTTACCTGAGCTTAGACAAGTTTGATACGCACCTGTCTGGTCTCTGTGCGTGCCCACGCAAAACGACCAAAGATGTTGTTAGCATTTGGCTTCCCCCAACATATTCCTATAGCTCCAAACGGGGGTGAAGTTGGAAGCTACCAAGCTCGTCCAGGGGCACAAAGACCAGACAGGTACGTATCATCTCGTCTAAGCTCAGGTAAGAACATATATCTTAGTATGGCTGGCCTGTTCCTTTAAGTAGGGAAAATACTTGCAAGTTTGGATTCACAAAACTCAGAACACACAATTGCGTGCATGTGAGGACTAATTAGCATACGTCACCGTCTATGATTCTCCACATACGGACAAAAAAGGAGGAGGCAAAGGAGAAAATGAATGACAATGACCAATATTCCAGCGTGCACATCTGTGGGAGCGGTACTCACAGCAACTGCTATAGTGGAAACCCTCGCCTGTACTGGGTAGTGTAGATGCATGACGGTACATTGACTGAAGTGTGCCGTATACAAGCGTGTTATGTAGAACCGCGGCAAAAGCTCCACGTATAGAAAAAGACAAGACATTTGATCATTAAAAGTGACATATAATGCAAAAGCGACTTGTGAGCTTGGTTCTGGTGGTTTTCCTGTGTCGTTCGGACTTGGAGAGGTTTTCTGAGCGATTCTCGCATGTCTGAGGAATCCTGCCCTGCCTTTGTGTGCTCTGTGCTCTGGAAATCTTCGTTTTCACCTCCATCTTACGCAGGAAGAGCACAGACCTGCTCTCACACTCAGGAAAACAAACACACTTCTGAAACACACTTTTTTCACTGGAGTTGCGCAAACGCTTACCAGATAATTTTTATTTCTGGAAAATCCATTTTCGAGTTTCCGGGCCAAGGCACGAGATACGTCAGAGTTTGTATGTGGTGACCGTCCTTTGGACCAAAATGCTCTGATTGTGCGCTGCATTTGAACACTTAACAATTGCACAGTGGGGATAATAAAAAATACTGAAGCTGTCCCAAGAGATATAACAGGCTTTATACAGGCAAATGAATGCTTTTTAATGCTTTTTTAACACCCAAATACAACTTATACAGTAATAAATAATTGAACAATGTCATAATTTTCCAATACATTTAGATTTAATGCCAGTTTGAATCCAATTTAGTGCTTTTTAATGATATTTAAGACCTTTGTTTTTGGCACAATCCGTTTAATCACTTTTAAAGCCTAATATGAATACACTGAGCTAGTGGCTAAAATAAAATTTTGATAAAATATCCAGTTGCCACTTCCTGTTTTTCCACATGATCTCACCCTCATCCCCTCCCTCCCCCACCTCCCCTTGTGTGGCTGTAGATTGCATTATTCATTCACTCCATACTTGGTGGTGGTAAGCCACTATTGCAGCCAATACTGCCCTGGGGTAGACTGACAGAAGCAAGGCCGCCAATTTGCACCATCAGCCCTTCCGACCAGCACCACACGTTCACTCTTACACTATTCCCACAGGCAAGGTGGGAGTGAAGTGTCTTGCCCTGGGACACAACGACAGTGTGAGAGCCTTGATTAAAACACTCAACCTATACATGCCTTTCAGTCATGTGACTTTTGTTGTTATGGCGGCCATTTTGAGTAGAATTATCAAGTAGAATTATGCAGTACTACAACATGTAACCATATCTCAGCTCAGGATGAAAATTAAAGACAACTTGATTATCAGTGGCATTTTATGTATGTCAGTGTTTAAGCTGCTCAAGACGTTAGCATGCTGCCGGTTAGCCTTTAGCTTCAACAGCTCTCCAAGAGAAAGCCCCGAACCACAAACATCTAGCCTTTGATAAACATGTGACAGAGGTCAGAGCTGTTACTGTAGTATTTCCTCCGTGTTCATAAATGTGAGCCACACATGTGTTTATCCTGTTGAAGCCATTGACAGTTGATTGTTGACAGTTGCTAACTGGTAGCATGCTAACGTCTTGAGCAGCTTAAACACTGACTCAGCCTGAGACTCTGTCAACAAACTGTAAAAATCACAGAGAAAAGTTTTCTGTTTCCTCTTTGATGTGTTAATTTAGTCTTCAGAGTGAAGCAGATCTTTAGTAAATCCTGCTGTAGCTCGACAGACAGAGCTGCTACGTCTGTGAGACATTTGTTGGTTTCTTCACATAAACGTGCGTCTCTGGGGCCGTGTTTAAACTGTTTTCTTCTTCAGCAATGACTACGAGGACATACAAATAAAAAAACAGCCCACAAATACATAAATAACGGAGAATGCTAACTTGATGCTTCATGTTAGCATCGAGCTAATGCTAACGGTTAGCTAGCGCCAGCTACTACTGCCGTTTTTTCACTTCTACTGAACAAACTGCTGTGAGAAAATGTCCATATGGGCCCGATTTACACTTGAGTTTATTTATGTGTGATAAATGGATAAAAAGAGTGAAAAATGTTGTTTCTCTAAAGATTCTATTTTCCGCCTCGCGAAGCCCCGCCCCCTTCTATGACGAGATGCCGTCTGTATCTATTTGCCAGTATGTTAAGTGATCAAAGCTGCAACGCTTCAGTTCAAAGGACACATTCATAATGAAGTCATGATGAACGAATCATGAGTTGTTTATGCAAAGTTTGGTCTTTGTTTCTTCCGTATAAGAATTCATCATGATCCTGATAAATGTATCATCATCAATAATGAGTTCATTGCCTGACTTAACCGTTAATTCAAGAGTATTTCATCATGAAGCATCCTGAACTCACATGAAGTCATAATGAATTCATGCCTTATTATAAAGCAATACACATTTATATTCTATTCCCCTGCAGTTATTTCTATACTATTGTAATGACTGAAGCCACTACATCAGTTGCTGTTTCTACCATTTCAAAGTGTAAAAAAAAAGTTCCTCCACTGAACTCCTTCCCCGGAGCGCTTCGTCCTCTGGCTGTTTTTCCTCTTTCGCTCCACGTGAACGGCCTCTCCCCCCTCGCCTCCCGATTGGCCGCGCTCAGACCTCCCTCCGCCGTGACTGGGCCCCTCTCCCCGGGCTGCCCGGCCCGCCATTGGCTGGAGGGGGGGCCGCGGCGTCTCGCTCACATGTGGCTGGAATGCGGTTCTGAGAAGAGCCGTTCTGCGGAGGACGCTTTTAAAACAGCTGCAGAACGCGGACACGGGTCACAGCGGTTCTCAAGAGGAGGGTCGCGGGCCCGAGACGGGAACGACTCACTCGAGTGACTGCAGTAACTGTACACTGCAAAGAGGAAACAAGTACATTTGGCCTTGATTTGAGAAAGACATTAAGCACACTTGAGCACATTTTCTCTAGTTTGGCTTTACCCAAATCGAAAAGATTAATAAATAGTGACAAAAACAACTGATCTTTTCATCTTTTCAGATCATTTTACTGCAGTACTTTCTGGTAGAGTCAGAGCAGTTTCACATGCCCCACACAAACCTACTGTTATGACCAGATGATGAATAAACAGAAAAACGGGCTCCTTCAGGGACATCCCCTCGTGCTGGGGCCCAGGGAAACTTATCCGGTGGCCCCTCCACTTTACCCAACCAGCCGTCTCCTCCTGCTTTTAGTTGCTGTTCGAAAAAACAGGACCGTCTGGAACTTTGAAAACAGCCAATCAAGTCTCAAAGTTTTATTTCGATCCGATCACAGAGCATGTTAAATGAACTTAACAAGAATGTCCCTGCAGATGTTGATGCTTCATCTTCTGTAAGAGTGAGTTCTTCCGGCTGCCATCTATCGAAAGCACTCTCGTCCCGGTCCAAATTGACCTTTCGCAAAGCCCCGCCCCCGAAAGTGTAGTTGTCAAGTTACTATGAAGCTTGGTCCGTCAAGACTCCGCTGCAAAACAATGGTACATAGATACAGACGGTGTTGCGTCATAGAAGGGGGCGTGGCTTCGCCGAGGCGGAAAACAGGATCTTTTGGGAAACACAATTTTTCCTTCTTTTTAGCCATTTTCTGGTGGAATATGAACTTATTTATCACATGAATTCTGAAAAGTCAAGTGTAAATCGCTCCCATATGGATATTTTCTCACAGCAGATTGTTCAGTAGAAGTGAAAAAACGGCAGTCATAGCTAGCGCTAGCCAGCCGTTAGCATTAGCACGATGCTAACATGAAGCATTGTGTTAGCATTCTCCGTTATTTATGTATTTATGGGCTGTTGAACCACTTTGCTCCTCTCCATGTCTTTGTATCTTCATGTAGTAGAAAACTATATTCATAATTCAGCATTTGTTCAGTAGTTTTTGAATAATTAGAGAATGTTTAGATTTTTCTCTAAATTGTTTTCCCCCTTAACTGTTTTTAAACATATATGGGTGATTCCAGAGATGCCGTCTGTATCTGTACCCGCACTGAGCACTGGGCAGAAAACCACCAAAAACCCTACCAGAAGAAGAAGAAGCAAAACCAGACACTCGGTACCACAAGTGTGTCGGGGGAAGTCGAGGTCTTTCCCAAAGCAGAAAACACCACCTGCCTAGAAACAAACAAGCATACGTCTCAACCTGGGGGTCGCATTATTCAGCTTTAAACGGACAAAACACATGGATAAATAAACGTTTGGAGCGACTCAAAATGTCCTTAAGCACTGTTGGCTTGTGTATTTGGGGCAGAGGCTGTTATCCACACACTTTAAAGCGTCACATTCAGGGGGGGGGAGGGGGGTTAAACAAACAGAACACCATCACGCCCTGCGCTGGTGAGTGTGCGAATGTTGACGCAAAGACAAAACATCAGACTCAAAACAACAAAGCAACACCAGGGCGGCGACTCTGAATCCACATTTACAGTAGTTCAGCTGTCAGGAACTTTAAACTGTTTTCCCCCTTTTTATAGCGAGATGGGGTCGACGTGAGTCTGTGAGTACATTTACTCAGAGAAAAAAATACATGGCAAGTTTTCTGTCATTTTATCTTTTCATATAAGAACAAGGTGTTTTATGCCTAAAAATGCCCCAAATTTCCCATCTTTTCGGCGACGAAATCTGAATAATGGACAGAGCTACATTCAAATTTATGGTTTCATTTTATTGATGAATGAGTTACCAAGACGTTTTCAGAGGGGATTTAGGATTTCTTGTTTAGTTTTAAAATAAGCTGTTTTTTAGTGGAAAAATTTGAAAAAATTAAATTCTCGCCTTATTTTTTGACATTCAAAACTTAAATAATAAAAAATCCCTCTGAAAAAATCTTCCAAATATTGTTCAGTCCAAGGCAAGGCAGGAACATTTGAAGTCTTTTGACGTGGACATAGTGTCGCCACAATGACAGAAAAATGTGTTTTGAGAAAAAGGCCCTTGAAATTGCGTTCTCCCATATAAGTCTATGGGGGAACATTGAATCAGTGCAATATTTAAACATGTTATTGTGAAGATTAGGCATGTTTTCTGTTTCCGGGTGAAAGCTTGTATGTTCAGAGACCAATTTGGCCCAAAACCTGAAAACTGAAAAAATGTAGGTTTGCCTGTAGTGTCTCCCCTTAAGTAAAAGTACAGATTATTTGATTTGATTTTACTCGAGCACAAAAATAATTCATAGACAAATCTTCATTTTGATGCGTAGAACAGAAGTATTTAGTGTTTTGTTACTTGATTCTTCATAATGATTAAGTAAGTGCTTTATTGGTCATTGTCCAACCGTCCAACGAAATAGTGTTCAGGTGTTAGTCCTGAGCCGCTGCGACTGAACCGCGTGTTGGTCGACCTGAGCAGCAGGTTTTTGGAGGTAGAGGAAACCTGTCTGCCCTCAGTCACCTCTGACCCTCTGAAACGGTGACCCGCCTCCTGTTTCAGAGCGTGGTGTCCTGCACTGGTCAGCTCCACCTCCACTTTGCTCTTCCTCCTGCGCAGCTCCCTCCGCCCCACAACAGTCTTTCACCATCGTCTGGAAGAGCTCAGTTCATATGTTTAATTCTCCAGTGAACGTCCATCTTTGAAAATATTACAATGTTCACATTATGTCATGTTTTGCAACTCATAATTATGTCACTACTGAAACGTAAATCACACTTTTACTCTACAGTTACTCAGTTACTCACACTACTCAAGTTACATTTTCAACAAGTACTTTTTGACTCTGATTTGAGTAAATGGGCACCACATAGTTAAAGGGAAGGATTTTTGACATAGGGCCTCATTTCCTAGTTATCCAGAGTGTTGCTGATTTCTGGAGATATTTTTTTTGTAATTTATGCAGTTCTTATATTTGAAGAGTTTCGTGGTGCTAGGCTAATGCAAGGCTAGCGCATTTCTATGGTATCAGCTAGCCAGCATTAAAACAGTCTGACCCGCTCCACAGAGCACCTGAGGCAAATCACTTATAACACCAGACTAACCATATAAATGTCTGTGTCCATAGAATAATTTTAAACATTTTGCATTTAAAATACCTTATATTTGAGCAGCATCAGCTTCGTGGTTGTATAAGCTACGCAGCGGCGGAGTGATCTGCTAGAAAATTGTCCCTCAAAATGCGATCATTCATGTGATGCAAGGTCAGTTATGTTCCAAACATTATTCTATCGATTTATATGGTTAGTCTGGTGTTATAAGTGATTTACCTCAGGTGCTCTGTGGAGCGGGTCACACTGTTTTTAATGCAGGCTAGCTGATACCATAGAAATGCACTAGCCTTGCACTAGCCTAGCGCCATGAAACTCTTCAAATATCAGAACTGCATGAACGGCCACACATTTCTACAAAAAAGTGGACTACAAGTTAAAACCACTCAGTTTTATAACTCTACATGGTTTAGGAGAGGAGTTTGAAACATAAAGCGGTGGATAAAAGTAAAAACTTCATTGAAAAATCTCTATTATTCACCTTATTCTGCCCCGCCCACTTTTGGCTCTTTTTGCCACAGAGAATACATTTCACACACACCTGCACGTTTCATCTTCCTTCAGTTTTATTGAACCGCCTAAATTAGTCTAATTTTGTTCCTTCTTACAGTCTCCTCTTGACGTCTTTAGCTGTTGACCTTCCATCCTTTGAAGTCCGCGGGGAGGGTCTTGTTTGACTGTGATTCCCACAATACACTGCACAGCCCACCTCGCACTCCGCTGCCAACCACAAACGAATGCGCTTTCACTCATTCATAGTGAAACCAACTGGTGAGCTCTTGTGGGTCTAGAAATGACTGGGAAAACACAACAATTCTGGTTTATGAGGCGGAAAGTGGTTTGTTAGAAACAGGATCATACTTGCACCAGTGTCCTTCACTGGGCGGGATCAAAATAGCTACACATGCTTTGTTCAGTTTATTTTCATTTATTTGACAGGGACCATGTACAGGAACATCAATCAGCAGATGAAAAGATGCTTTGTACCAGCCTTTGTTGTTGTTGATAATCAGGTTTAATCAGAATTGGTGCCTCCTGGTTCTTTGACAAAGGTTAGTTTGTCCACTATCCTTAAAGGGATATTTCAGGATTTTTGACATAGGGCCTCATTTCCTCGTTTTCCAGAGTGTTGCTGATTTCTGGAGATATTTTTTTTTGTAATTCATGCAGTTCTTATATTTGAAGAGTTTCGTAGAGCTAGGCTTGTGCAAGGCTAGTGCATTTCTATGGTATCAGTTAGCCTGCATTAAAAACAGTCTGACCCGCTCAACAGAGCACCTGAGGCAAATCACTTATAACACCAGACTAACCATATAAATGTCTGTGTCCATAGAGTAATTTTTGGAATATAACTGACCTGCATCACGTGAATGATCACATTTTTTAGGGACTATTTTCTAGCAGATCACTCCGCCGCCGCGTAGCTTATACAACCACGAAGCTGATGCTGCTCAAATACAAGGTATTTTAAATGCGAAATGGTTAAAATTACTCTATGGACACAGACATTTATATGGTTAGTCTGGTGTTATAAGTGATTTGCCTCAGGTGCTCTGTGGAGTGGGTCAGACTGTTTTTAATGCAGGCTAGCTGAAATGTGCTAGCCTAGCACAATCCTAGCGCCACGAAACTCTTAAGGGGAGACACTACAGGCACATTTTTTTTTTTCAGTTTCCAGGTTTGGGGCCAAATTAGTCTCTGAACATATACGCGTTCACATGGAAACAAAAAATGGACCTAATCTTCACAACATGTTTAAATATTGCACTGATTTAGGCATTTTTCTCTCCTTGTGACAACAACATCTCCACGTCAGTAGATTTTTTTCGGAGGGATTTTTTAATATCTTATTCCTAGCCTGATTTACTGAGTTTTGAATGTTAAAAACAAGGCGAAATCTACATTTTTACAGATTTTTCACTACTAAACGTTTATTTTAAAACTGAACATGATATCCAAAATCATGTGCATGTTCCACTGGTATCGTTTAGCGGTACCCAGCCCTGGTCTGACTAAAACTTGACTAAAACTTGACTAAAACTTGACTAAAACTTGACTAAAACTTGACGAAAACTTGACGAAAACTTGACTAAAACTATCACATGTAGAAATGACTAAAGTGTGACTAGTCTTCCCGTGTACTCACCACTTGCAGGAGGAGCCTTTGGGGCCGGTGTGATTTGGGCGGCTGCCCCCACCACTGGGTAACGGATAAGTGGAAGAAGATTGATGGATAAAATGAAGAAGAAGAAGAAGAAGTAGAAGAAGAAGGAGGAGAAGAAGAAGAAGTAGTAGAAGTAGAAGAAGAAGAAGAAGAAGTGGAAGAAGTAGAAGAAGTAGAAGAAGAAGAAGAAGAGGAAGAAGAAGAAGAAGAAGAAGGAGGAGAAGAAGAAGAAGTAGTAGAAGAAGTAGTAGTAGAAGAAGAAGAAGTAGAAGAAGTAGAAGAAGAAGAAGTAGACAAAGAAGTAGAAGAATAAGTAGAAGAAGAAGAAGAAGTAGAGGAAGAAGTAGAAGAAGTAGAAGAAGAAGTAGACGAAGAAGAAGAAGAAGAAGAAGAAGAAGAAGAAGAAGAAGAAGTAGACAAAGAAGAAGAAGAAGAAGAAGAAGAAGAAGAAGAAGAAGAAGAAGAAGAAGAAGAAGAAGAGGTAGTTTATGTGACTAAAACTAAGAGGGCTGCCAAAGGTGTCTTTCCACATGCAGGCGCGTAAATGCCTGGTCAACTCGGTTTGTCCAGCTTTTCCATAACAAAGGCCAGGGCCAAACCGGTCTGGCCAGGTGTAGGTTTTGGGACCGACCTCGTGTCTGATGTGACGTGGACAGCCCTCACTATTGACACGCAGGTCACACGGATTTAATATTACACATTATACGGCTGTTCTAAAAGGGGATTTTACCAATATTAGCATGTAGCCGCTGTTAGCATAACATTTGCATGTAGTTTACCTTCATAGCTGTATTCAGTGGTTTCTTTTTCTGTACAGCCTGGCTCCTCTGAATGATTCATAACTTGATGGCGATCTGCAGAGCGAGCTCCTCTGTGCGAAAGCCGCCCACAACAAATGTGGGTGTCTGTGGTGGAAACAGAGAAGCCGTCGTTCCACAAAGCGCGACCCGACCGTGCACGCCACGATCTCCATGCATGTATGGACTCCTCTCTGTTTCCACCACACACACCCGCATTTGCTGTGGCCGCGAGTTTGACAGTATTGGTCTGGGTTTGTACAGTTGGCTTCTTGCTTATGGCGGTTGGAATGACCTAAGTTTCGTTACTGAAGAGATGATCGAACTGTTCAAGAACCTTCCATCATCATCTCGTTGCCCATAGTAACGTGGCGTGTGCGGTCAGTTCGCGCTATGTGGAACGACGGCTAAAAACAACCCTGGACCGGAACTCCTCCAGGAAGGCGACCAGGAGGCATCCGGGACAGCTGTCCCTCTCAATGTGAAAGAGCAGCGGCTCTACTCCGAGCTCCTCCACACTGCGTTCCAAATTATTATGCAAATGACAAAATTAGATTTTCTAAATTGTCAACTCAAATGAGAGTCAGCATAATTTTCAAGTCTTCAACTGGTAGAGGATCATTTAAATGTGGTTGAAAAAATCTCCCAGTGATAACAGTATTTAAAAATATATATATATATATAGCAAAAAAACTTTAATCTACAGTTCCATATTATTATGCAACTCATGGTTTCAATACACTTTAAAGCTTGTAATTAACTGAAAATGGTCATTTGTTGAATTTGCAGCATTAGCAGCATACTTACTGAAATCAAAAGATATTTCAATCAAAAATAATAATATAGGTGAATAATAGGTGAAGTTATGTTTTAACAGAGGAGCCCTTCATTGAGCAGCTTCAAAATCCGTAAATCCATTAAACTTGTGAGTTTTTGGACAGTTTCTGCTTGTATTTCTATGCAAGATGTCAGAATAGCCTCCCAGAGCTGCTGTTATAATATGACTCCGCCCCCCCTTTACTGACGTCACAGCCTTGTTGGGACATGGTGGCCATTCACCAACCGTCCACTACTCCATCCATCTGACCATCCAGGGCTACACGGCCTCATCAGTGAAAAAGACTGTTTAGAAATGAGTCTTCATGTATTTCTGAGCCACTGCAGCCGTTTCTGTTCATCAGCTTCAAATACCTGTAGCTAGATAGATAGATAGATAGATAGATAGATAGATAGATAGATAGATAGATAGATAGATAGATAGATAGATAGATAGATAGACATATTCTGGGTTCAGAACATGGCTGGGGTCAAAGGTGATGTTCTCAGCCAGCCGCAATGTGTTGAGGAAATATATTCTTTGTTTAGTCTTTTTACAGGTGACTCCACCTGTTTGATTGGCTCGTTACTGATGATAGTGGGAGCTGTAGTTACCGGGTTTAAACTAACATGTAGCAGCTGTTCTATTCATCTGATGTATTTCTCATTCAACTAAAAAATGACAAAAATGTGAAGAAAAAAAATGACAAAAAAGACAAAAAAGTGATGAAAAAATGACACAAAAAAGACAAAAAAATAAAAAAAATGACAAAAAAATGACAAAAAATGTAAAAAAAATGACAAAAAGTGATGAAAAAAATGACAAAAAAAAACAAAAAATGACAAAAAATGACAAAAAAAGACAAAAAATTACAAAAAAAATTACAAAAAATGTGACAAAAAAAAGACAAAAAAAAAAAAAGTGATGAAAAATGACACAAAAAAGACACAAAAATAAAAAAATGACAAAAAAACGACAATTTTTTTTTAAAAAAATGACAAAAAAGTGATGAAAAATATGACAAAAAAGTGATGAAAAAAATGACAAAAATGACAAAAAATGACAAAAAATTACAAAAAATTACAAAAAAAATTACAAAAAATGTGACAAAAAAATGACAAAAAAGACAAAAAAGTGATGAAAAAATGACCAAAAAAAAGACCAAAAAATGATTGTGATTATTTCACGCTTTTCATCAGCGGAGAGATCCTTTTTCTTTCCCATATTGCTTGAAAATCATGGGCTGCTTAATAATGTGTAAAGTCCTTTTTCAGTAGTTTTTCCCTTAACTGGGCTTAACCTGAAAACTAATCATCACAGGCGTCTGAGATTGATGTCAGTGATTCAAAGAGCCCCGAGACACAACACCATCCATGAGTTTCATTGAAAAACTTGTATTTTTTTTACCTTTATGGCGCTGAAATACAATTTGCATAATAATATGGAACACAGGGTATACAGTTCTGTTTCTGTTAATGTACTCCAAAGGTGCTAGCTGTGAAATGTGAATGGCAAGTTCATATCACTTACGTACATTACTTACAGACCACTTGTTATTGAGCAAGAAGAAGTCAAAACATGATTCTGAAGTTTTCCTGTGGGACATTTCGGTGCTGCAACCACTCAACCTCATCACCTTCATTTCACTATTCATTCTTTGACATTTCAGTCCGCTCGCTCTCTCTCTTTCCCTTCTCCTCAGGTGGAAACGCAAACGTCTGACATCTCGGTTCTGAAAATGTAGGTTTGGAAATCACGCCGATCGAGGGAAAGTTCATTTACAGAGGTGTGTTTTTGGTCGATCGGGTTTCTCTGAGAAAGCAACTCGAGCGCAAAGCCACAAAAACATCACCACCAGCAGCAGCAGCAGAAAGCAGCAGCACGGGACTTCGACTTTCCACTCGGTAAAAGTGAAAGAAGGGAAGTGACTCATAAAGATTTAAAGAATGCCAGACGATAGGTGAAGATTAGCAGAAGTGTAATGATAAGCAAAGCAAATAAGACGGATTAGACAATGGTTTTAAAGCTACATCACAGCTTTAGTAAGTTTAGCCCAAGAGCACAACAATGGCAGAGCTGGAGTAGTAGCAGTAGAAGTCGTGATAGTAGTAATTGTACAAGTTGTAGTACTAATGACAGTTAAGGTTGATGACAGTGCAGGTCACTTCTTTTAAAAGCCAGACGTCCTTCCTGTCACAACAAAACACATGTTAACTGGACATGGTTTGGACCAGAGATGCACCGATACAGCTTTTCTGCTTCTGATCGTCTGCCGATACCGAGGGTTTGAGTATCTGCCGATATCCGATATTAACCGATACCCGGAGACTTTCTCAAAATGACAAAAATGTGATGAAAAAAATGACAAAAAATAACAAAAAATAACAAAAAAAATGACAAAAAATGTGACAAAAAAAAGACAAAAAAAGACAAAAAATAACAAAAAAAATGACAAAAAATGTGACAAAAAAAAGACAAAAAAAGACAAAAAATAACAAAAAAAATGACAAAAAATGTGACAAAAAAAATGACAAAAAAAGACAAAAAATAACAAAAAAAATGAAAAAAATGTGACAAAAAAAATGACAAAAAAGACAAAAAATAACAAAAAAAATGACAAAAAATGTGACAAAAAAGACAAAAAAAGACAAAAAAATAACAAAAAAAATGACAAAAAATGTGACCAAAAAAATGACAAAAGACAAAAATGTGACCAAAAAAATGACCAAAAAAAAAGACCAAAAAATGATTGTGATTATTTCGGATTATTTCACCAATGGCCCTCTTTTCTCCAGTTCAATAAAGTCTTTTTTTCTTTTTCTTTTTCTAAATGAGATGTGACAGATCAAGTAGTAATGGTATCTATTAATAAACTAATGTAAAAAGAAGAACACACACACATTTAAGAGTCCATGGACTTTATAGGTGCACTAAATATCCTCGGGTATATGACAGGCCAGGTAGCATTAATACAAACAAAAACAACTCATGCATAGTGATCTGATCATTAGAACTCGTGCGTCAGCTCCAGCAGTGGCTCATTTGACTGTAGGTGGTCCGATCACAGATGATGTTCTGTGATGTTTTTGTGGCTTTGCGCTTGAGTAGACTTCTCAGAGAAACCCGCTCGACCAAAAACCCTCCTCTGTAAATGAACTTTCCCCACATCGGCGTGATTTCCAAACCTACATGTTCAAAACTGAGATGTCAGCTGTTTGTGTTTCCACCAGAGGAGAAGGGAAAGCGAGAGAGTGAGGAGACTGAAATGTCAAAGAATGAATAGTAAAATGAAGATGGTGGCGCATTGGTTAGCGTTTGCATGTTCTCTCCGTGTCTGCGTAGGTTTCCTCCATTCCTCCAGGTTTCCCCTACTACTAAAAACATGTACAATAGGTCAGGATGATTGAGAGTGTGTTTGAGAGTGTGCATGGGGACGAGGGATGGATATGAGTCATGTATGTTCGTTAACATTGACTGTCCCAACAAAATAAACAAAGTTACAAGACATAGTTTCTGACTCAGCCTTGAATAGTTTCCGTTAGCATTAGCATAGTGTTGGGGGTTAGGGTTAGGTTTAGGGTCAAAAATATATTTGTGGATTTTAAAACAGGTTCAGAGCTTCAGACTGAGGTACAGCAGGTCTGTGTTCACTGAGATTTAGTTGATGAAAGTCGTGTTGTCCCCTCCTGGAACCGCCACCTTAACGTGGTGGAGGGTTTGAGCGCCCGAATGATCCCAGAGCTCTGTTGTCGGGGGCTTCGTGCCCCTGGTAGGGTCTCCCAGGGCAAACAGGTCCTTTAGGTGACGGGTCAGACAAAGAGCGGTTCAGAAGCCCCTTATGAGAGACCAACCCTCCCGTGGACCCACCACCTGCAGGAGGAGCCATAAGGGGCTGGTGCAATGTGATTTGGGCTCCAACAACTGCCCCACGACCCTGAAACGTCCATCCAAGTGGAAGATGGATGGATGGATGGATGGATGGATGGATGGATGGATGGATGGATGGATGGATGGATGGATGGATGGTGAGTTTGGCTTCGGATATTTGCAGCCAATGCCCCACATCGTATTTTTTCCAGTACCGGCTCCGATATCGGAAAACAGTAAATCGGTGATTTTATTTTCCTCATGAAGAAGTTCCTCCTCTTCATTTGACATGTGGAGCTGGGCTAAAGCTGAAGGACTGACCCAATTGCGCATGTTTTTAGTGGTACAGGAAACACAGGAGCGCCAAGAGTAAACCAAGTGTTTTGTCAAAGAACACAACTGTACACACTAGAGCAGACCAGGCCATTGAGTGATTTGTTTAGTTCAAGCAATAACTTATTCATGTGTAAAGTTTTCCCAGATTCATACATAAGTCGGTAGGCTTGCATTCATATACAGTATGTTCATTTAACAGCTCGAACACTGCAAAAAGTAATTAACTAGATCAGTATAAACATCTCAATTTGAGCATAATAATCCACATTTTTGTTGTTTTGACTAGTTAAGATGTTCTTGGGCATTTGTCCTGGATTATTTCTCTTGTTCTGAGATGTTTCTGACTCGTTTCGATACATTTCGTCCTTATTTCAGGTCATTTTCTTTGCCAATGGGGTAAGAAAAACGGTCTTATCTCATTGGCAATTTTACTTTCTTATTTCAAGCGAGATTTACCCTAGAACTGGTCTGAAATGTCCTCAAACAAGCAAAGTAAACTTGGTCCGATCAGGAAAAGTGTCTAAATTAGCGAAAAACGCTCAAAACAAGACACATTTCCTCAATTCAAGTCATTTAAGACAATGCTTGATATCTACTTTTTGCAGTGAAAAGTACCTGTACTTCACTGCTACTATGTCGTTACTTCCATCACTAGTAAGAGAGCGGAGAGAGAGTTTTAACATTAATACAAATATTCAAGGTCAATTTACATTCATGATATGTTTATAATAACCTTAGCTGACAAAAGTGCTGCACATACAAACACGGTGACCCTCAATACCTTCTTAGCAGATTATCCCCAAAATCCCAGCTCTTTTGTAAAACATATGGGCTATTTCCTAAACTGCAGTGTAATAAACTGCATCAAAAGAGGTCTAATCCAAGAGAACACTCTCATTGTTTTTACGGATGTCCCTCCATCTCTGAATTAATTGTGTTTTCCGCCAGGCAGATGGTCTGTTGTTTTATCATTTTTAATCTAAACTGGGTGCATCCTGTTTTTTATTGCCGTTTTGTGCTGATTCAGATTTATATTGTCTCAATTCAGTGGCCTCAGCATAATGTGAAACATCCTCTATAATCTACTCAGTTATGCTTTTGAATTTGTAAAGTTTTATGGAAACTGTATGACAAAAACAGATGGCCCTAGTGTTGAACCTTGTGGAGCCCCCTCCGCTGAATTTAGTGCAAACTTAAGACTCTGTGGTTGTTATTTCATCCAGTATCACAACATTTTAGAAATTTAAGGTCCAATCTTTTTGCATTTTCTGTTCTAAATATAACTCTTTTGGACATAATTCGACACTTCCGCAATTTAATTATACTTTCATTGATGAGAAACTAGTCTTGAATAAAAACTCCCATGTTCTTTCCATCAGTTCTTTATTCTCTTGCGACAAACAGCGCGAGAAAACCCCAGAGCAGAGAGTCAAATAAAGCTGTGGGCGTCTGTCGGAAGACTCTTAATGTGACGCACAGAAATCCCCCTCCACAATAAAAGCCTTTTAACCTCGGTCTCAGAAGAAGAAATCTATTTTTGTAAAATTACTCAAGCTCTTTTTCGATTCAGCGTAGACGATTTGAATACAGGGGGAAGAAGTGAAACCAGGTCACGGGTCTTGTTCAGATGTTGATCTCTTTGTTCAATTTTATCACATTGATCAGTGAAAATCTCTCCACGTAAGAAGCTCCTACAGACTTTTTATTAACTTTTGAATATAAATCCAAAATATCCTCTGAAAAAGTATTAGTAGTAAATATGTCAACAATATAAAACCAGAAACTTACGCCTGGTTCCATCCATTATTCAGAATTTGTTGCCAAAAATATGGGTGATTTGAACTAGGGTTGGGCCATATCGTATCGTATATATTGTTATCGCGATATAATTTTCGATATCGTAGTCATTTTTTTATATCGCTGTGGACACGATATCATTTATGTTCCGCTCAGAGCAGCAGGAAAGAAAGAAAAGGAATGAAATACTTTTGCATTAATCTTCCCAATAGGTGTAAAGGCTGGAATTTTGAAGTCATTTGTCCGTTATCAATTATATCGTCAAATATATCGTTGTCGTGATATTTCTTTTCTTTTATCGTGATAGAGATTATTGGCCATATCGCCCAGCCCAAATTTGAACTTGATGTTTCTGAAAAAAACAATAAAAAATCCCTCTTCACCTGCAGTGTCTCACATACATGGCATGGTAGCAGAGCGGTTAGTGCTTGTGCTTCACAGTTAGAAGGTCTCGGGTTCGATTCCCTGAACGGGGTCTTTCTGAGTGAAGTTTGCATACTCTCCCTGTGTCTGTGTAGGTTTCCTCCAGTTTCCCTACCACAAAAAAAAACAAAACATGTACGATGGGCTAAGATGAATGACGTGTGTGAATGCATAGTGGTGGTTCCCCCAGGGGAAACTGAACACCACAGAGTGATGTATAATTGTGTCATGTAAAGCGCTTCTTTCTTCTTAATACATTTAGATACAATAAAAGAAATATTAATAACATCCTTCTGGCAACACTTGATTTCACAGTACCCTTGATACATTGTACCTAACCAACAATGTAATGTGCTCTTTAACAATCTACAATAAGTTATACCGATGGGTCAGATACACAATGGAATAATATGTGTTAGTAGTTTGTTGGTACATAATGCAGTAAGACATAACTCTAAACCTAACCTTAAGCCCTAACCCTAAGGGTCTCATGTCCTATTACATTATGTACTTACAAAGTACTAATACAAGTTATTCCATTGTGTATCGAACCCATAGGTACAAGCTACTACACATTGTTACAGAGCAAATTACATTGTATTAAATTTAGCGAAGTACAATGTATCAAGGTGTAAAATAAAGTGATACCCATTTTCTTTATATATTTTTATTACTGTATATATACCAGCCTCCGTTATGTGCAACTTCTACAGAGGGACTATAGAGAGCATCCTGACCAGCTCCATCACTGGTTCTTCTACAGAGGGACTATAGAGAGCATCCTGACCAGCTCCATCACTGGTTCTTCTACAGAGGGACTATAGAGAGCATCCTGACCAGCTCCATCACTGGTTCTTCTACAGAGGGACTATAGAGAGCACCCTGACCAGCTCCATCACTGTGTGGTTCTTCTACAGAGGAACTATAGAGAGCATCCTGACCAGCTCCATCACTGTGAGGTTCTTCTACAGAGGGACTATAGAGAGCATCCTGACCAGCTCCATCACTGGTTCTTCTACAGAGGGACTATAGAGAGCACCCTGACCAGCTCCCTCACTGTGTGGTTCTTCTACAGAGGGACTATAGAGAGCATCCTGACCAGCTCCATCACTGTGTGGTTCTTCTACAGAGGGACTATAGAGAGCATCCTGACCAGCTCCATCACTGTGAGGTTCTTCTACAGAGGGACTATAGAGAGCACCCTGACCAGCTCCATCACTGTGCGGTTCTTCTACAGAGGAACTATAGAGAGTACCCTACACACCCATCACAGTCTCTTCAAGGTATTGCCTTCAGGGAGGATACTGCGGAATCTACGGGCCAGGTCCAGTCGACTGAAGAACAGTTTCATACACCAGGCTGTCAGGAAGCTGAACTCACTGCCCTCCCTGTGAATCCATAATTTACCTCTGTGTAGCTTCATGCCTTTTGGCAGCAGCGGCTTTTTACAACTACCACTAAACCATTGACTAAATTAGCACTAATCCAACTCTAGACTCTATAAATGCCAGAACTGAAGTCGGGCCTTTAGCGTTCAGTGAATCGGGTGAATAGCTGCAGTGTTTTAGTGCCCCATAAACACTGAGCTGTGTGGGGCGGCTGTAGTTTGTCTTGGGGTTTGGACAGCTGAAAGGTTTTTGTCTTATGTGACTCTTATAGAGCAAGTTTAATCATTGACCACATTAAACCGGAGAGTCCTGGTGGTCCCTGGGCTGTGGGAGGGGCTTATCTGTGCACCCCAGTCATGACGGTCAGTGCAGCGTTTTGAAGTCCAGACCAGCAGCTACTGGGGGTGAGAACCTCTGGGTGCCTCACGATTCAATACGACACACGATGCATGGTTCACGATAATCTCACGATACTCCGATACTGCGATAATCGATGTATTGCAGAAAAATAACCAACGATGTATCACGATTTTGAAAGAAACACATGCGATTTCTAACCTTAAAAAAAGTGAGTAAATGATTGATTTACACATTGAAAATTGCTCATTGATCTGTCATTTACATTTACATAAACAAGAAACCACTGTCCTATTTCAAAACTAAATCAACCACAAATTAATCTGACAACAAAGCAGCAAAACCCAGGCCCTCGAAACAAATATGAACAGCACGAGGAAGTACTTAAAGGTCCTATGAGTCTCCTGAGCTTCTGAACAGATGTCATGTTTGCGCTGAAAGTTGTGGAGAAGGAGCTCTTTCTAACCTACTCTGGACACGCCTGTTCTTTTTCTTGCCTAACGATAATGTCACAGAGAAAAGCGCGTTTGGCTACGAGAGGACAGACTTTATTCAACCTCCCTTAAGAAGAGGACACTCGCCAGAAGTTGGAATTTCTCTCCGGGATTCGGCGACTATCACCAAAATAGTGTTTTTCTGTGACTGTCACTGATGGATGTTTGGTGAACCTTCGACTGAATCAAAGTGGATTAACTTTTAATCAAAACGTGTGTTTGCAATTTACGAAGCTGTGTTGCAGATGTCAACTCCTTATAACTGCATTGTGAAGTAACTGCACTTATTGCTGTGATATTTATATTTCTACTGTTCCATGGGCCAGAGTCAACTGAATCCAAGCATCTTGTCTTCCAGGTTTGAAAAATACCTCCAGAAAATACTTATATTTATCACAAAAATGAGTCCTCCATAGTGGTAGAGGTACAATATATCATATAAATGCTTATACTTTCCCTTCTGGAACCTCCACCTTAACGTGGTGGAGGGGTTTGAGCACCTGAATGTTCCTGGAGCTCTGTTGTCGGGGGCTTCGTGCCCCTGTAGGGTCTCCCAGGGCAAACAGGTCCTAGGTGACGGGTCAGACAAAGAGCGGTTCAGAAGCCCCTTATGAGAGACCCGGTTATAACCATGAGGCCGTCCTTCTGTGGACCCACCACCTGCACGAGGAGCCATAAGGGGCTGGTGCAATGTGATTTGGGCAACTCCAACAGCTGCCCCCACGACCCGGCAATGCAAAAGTGGAAGAAGATGGACGGATGGATGCCTATACTTGACTTTAGAATGGCTGAAATAGCATGATACAGATCCTTTAAAAGGCCTTTTTTTTAGAAGGCTTATATATTAATATTAAAACTCTTACTCCACCAACAGACTCTTTGTTTCTCTATTATCCGGCAGGTTAATTTCACCATTTCACAAGCAGGTATTTGGTTAGATTTTCTTACTTCCAAATGCTTTACTTTGATAACACACGTACAAAAGTCAGTGTGTAGCACCATTAGAAGCATGTTTGCACGCGTCTTTTCATAGCATCCTATTTAGTGATGGCTTTCTTTTTTGTGTTTTTTTTCTGAAGAACAGCCCTTCACTTGTGTATACACGTGCTTGTGTTTGACAGGTCTGCCCCCCCTTCGCCTCCACCGTTCATTCTCTCATCCCTCACTTTGACAAACAGCGGGTCATATGCAAATCTCATTCAAATGTTTCCCCTGGGGCTGAACTGCACCGCGGAGGAAAGTTCCAGGAATCCAGGGGTCAAAGGGCAAAGGATGGCCCTCAGCAGCAGAACTACCACTTATGAAGTATAGAGTCCGGGACAAACTGTTCCCAAGGACACGTCTTCTTTGGCAGACCTGGCACCTGTCGAGAAGAACAGCTGTGTTTTTTTTTATAGCCAT
>NC_136875.1:11507773-11540273 GCF_951799975.1 Gobius niger
TGTACTATGACCCACACTGTTTACATTATACTTCCCAGAATGGTTCCCTTTATTGATCCCTTGTGGCTAATGTTTGTACGTCATAAATCTGCCAGTAAATCTACAGCTCGATAAACAAATGTTGACAGTTGGAAGAAGAAAATGCAGAAAATTTAAGATTTAATATTATTATTATATGATACTACTACCTCGCCTGAGTATTTTTTTCCTTTCGAGATAAAATGTTTTAAAACCTTCAATCGGTTCAAAGGGGAAAAAATGCAAAAAGGTGAAGTTGTGTAAAAACAACATTATGTAAAGTTCATCTAAGCTCACTGTTCATTTAGATTTAGATCTTTGTAACCTGACAGGAGACGTCGACAACAACGCTCTAAATTCCTCACATTTGACTAAGATTTGCATCACCTGCTATTTGCCCCGAGGCTGAAACTCGACTCTGGGACAGTTAAAGGGAAAAACTACAGTGGAGTGTGGGATCAACAGAGACTGAACGTGCGCCGTCATGTCGGAGAAGGCGAGAGGACAGTTAGGACAGAGGTTATGAAAGGACAAGAAGCCAAAGCCCAGCTGCAGGGACGAGGCAACAGGCTCAGTATCTGTGACTGAGGGGCAGCAGCTGTGTAGTGGTAGTATATGTAGTATATGTAGTAACCTTTTTCTGCAGAAGTTGATGTCATAATAGTGGTGGTATGGATATATCTGTAAAGACATAAGCCTGGTTTGTTTGGTCAGAAGGTCAAGTCATCAGAGATATTGCTGTAAATTCAATAGTAAAAACACATCAGCTGATATGTGCAAAAAACAACAACACACACACATACAATTTAACATATTTGGAGGGGGTGTAGTTTTGGACTTGGAGGGCCTGTGTTCTGCATGAGCTGGGGGGACCTCAAGGAAAAAAGGTTGGGAATGGAATAGGCCACTGTTTTTACATACTGAGATACAGTGGGGGGAAAAAGTAGGTCAGTTTCTATAGGATTTTGGCCAAATACTTTTTTTCCCCACTGTATGTTCTTACCACAGCTTAGACGATTTTTGACATAGGGCCTCATTTCCTTGTTATCCAGAGTGTTGCTGATATCTGGAGATATTTGTAACTCATGCAGTTCTTATATTTGAAGAGTTTCGTGGCGCTAGGCTAATGCAAGGCTAGCGCATGTCTATGGTATCATCTAGCCTGCATTAAAACAGTGTGACCCGCTCCACAGAACACCTGAGGCAAATCACTTATAACACCAGACTAACCATATAAATGTCTGTGTCCATAGAGTAATTTTAACCATTTTGCATTTAAAAGACCTTATATTTGAGCAGCATCAGCTTCGTGGTTGTATAAGCTACGCAGCGGCGGAGTGATCTGCTAGAAAATAGTCCCTAAAATGCGATCATTCATGTGATGCAGGGTCAGTTATATTCCAAACATTATTCTATCGACACAGACATTTATCTGGTTAGTCTGGTGTTATAAGTGATTTGTCTCAGGTGCTCTGTGGAGGCTAGCTGATACCATAGAAATGCACTAGCCTTGCACTAGCCTAGCGCCACGAAGCTCTTCAAACATAAGAACTGCATGAATTACAAAAAAAATATATACATTTTTTGTCAATTTTTAATTACATTTTTGTCATTTTTTGTCATTTTTTGTGTAATTTTTTGTCATTTTTTTTAATCATTTTTTTGTCATTTTTTCGTCATTTTTTGTAATTTTTTGTCAATTTTTTATCATTTTTTTTGTCATTTTTTGTCATTTTTTAAATTATTTTTTCGTCTTTTTTGTCATTTTTAGTAAAAAAAAATGTCATTTTTTCGTCATTTTCACAGACGGGCTAGCTGATACCATAGAAATGCACTAGCCTTGCACTAGCCTAGTGCCACGAAGCTCTTCAAACATAAGAACTGCGTGAATTACAAAAAAAAATATCTCCAGAAATCAGCAACACTCTGGATAACTAGGAAATGAGGCCCTATGTCAAAAATCATTAAACATCCCTTTAATATAAACAGGGCATTGCTTCTCTTGTCTCGATCATTTTACAAAGCAGACGCCTGGATTCATCAGCTGTTCATCCGTCGAAAATTGCGGAAGTAAACAATAACAGTGATCGCCCGTCTGGCACAGATCGGCAGTGTCACTTCTGTCAGTCTACCCCCAGGGCAGCTGTGGCTGACAGTAGCTTAGGTGTGAATGAACAACGCAGAGTAAAGAGTCTCTGAGTGTCCAGAAAAGCACAGACAGCAGAAATAGAATGTGTTTTTAATGGTTATAAAGGTAGTTGGAGTCACTGCCAAAACATTCGAACATTTTAATGACCGTTTCCACTCTGATCCGCCTGTAAAGCAGCAGCTGTTTTGAAGTATAAGTACAACCCTCGGGCACAAGTGCGGTGCACCCCTGGAGCCTGCCCCACATCCCGAAAACCATAAGTGCAGTCGGTTCCTCTGCACATCGGAGAAAAGTGACAGGGATGGTGTTCTTAGAAAGACGGAGTTACGTAAGTGCATGTGCAGGAGCCAGCTGCCCCGAGGCCCCAACGAACTGTGTATGAAAGATGTCAATGAACCTTAGCCCCCAGCGCTCGCAGACTCTGAGTACACAAGGCTTACCGCTGTTGCCCAACGCTCCAGTATCGGTGCTGTGGACTCTCGGAAAGTCTTTACGGAGTGGAAGATGTGCAGGCTAGGCTAGGCTAACCTCTTAACTCCCGCCTGAACTGAGAGCATTTTCTCCAGTTCAGCTTCACCCAAATCCTGTAGGCCAGTGTAACGCCTCATTTGAAAGCGAAGATCTGCAAAACTCATCTAAATGTATCTTTTTCCTCATGTCATCAGATTTGTTTTTCATAATTTTTTTGGGTAGGTATTCAAGTCATTTTTGTAACTTTTTTGTAATTATTTTTCTTTTTCTTTTTTTTTCTTCAGTTTTTGTCACATTTTTGTCATTTTTTCGTCATTTTTTTGTCATTTTTAGTAAATTTTTTGTCCAATTTTCATCATTTTTTTTGTTATTTTTTTTGTCATTTTTTCGTCAATTTGTTGTCATTTTTTGTCAATTTTTTATCAATTTTTTATCAATTTTTATCAATTTTTTGTCACATTTTTGTCAATTTTTTTGTTTTGATCAATTTTTTGTCATTTTTTTGTCATTTTTTTGTCAAATATCTGTACATTTTTTTCGTCATTTTTTTGTCTTTTTGGTCATTTTTTTAAATCATTTTTTTCCCATTTTTTTCTGCATTTTTTGTCATTTTTTGTAAAAAAAAAAATACATTTTTTGTCATTTTTTCGTCATTTTTTTGTCAATTTTTTATAATTTTTTTGTCATTTTTTTTGTCATTTTTTGTCAATTTTTTTTTAAATTTTTTGTAAATTTTTTGTCATTTTTTGTCATTTTTCCGACAATTTTCTTCTTTTTTTCTTTTTCTTTTTTTTCAAAGTTTTCTCACTTTTTTGTCACATTTCCATCATTGTTTTCGTCTCAGTTCTGTCACTATTTTCTCACCTTTTTTCCAGAAGCTTTTGGACTGGGGTAAAGCCAAACCGGAGAAAATGTGCTCAGTTCAGGTGGGAGTTAAGGGGCTAAACAGTATTAGTTCTGATGTTAATTTTCCAGTGGCGATTGATTGAAATAGAGTACTTGATGTGTCTGTTGTCTCCGACCCTCTGTCCACTGTGGGTTTAGCAGATTTCTGGTGGTCAGCAGTCCTCCCCTGTGTCAACCCAACCAGAAAATGGCTCTTCCTTTTCCACTGTCCGGATGTGTTTACACGCCGGCCTCTGCAAAACAAACACTCTGCTAGCGCTGGGAGCTAACGGCTAAAAGCGGCTAACGCTATCGGGGGCAGTGGAGCAGAGAGAGAGGGAGGGAGGGAGAGGGAGGGAGAGAGTTCACAGCTATAACAGCTCTCCATGAGGTAAGGCTTTAGGACACAGGCCAAAATAGACAGAGAGGGGTTTCGTAGGGGTCAAACACTGGGATGTCGAAATGGCAACGTAACCGTCCCTGCGATGTCTCCGAGGCCTGTCAGATACTGAGGAGATCTCAAAGAGTCGTATGGAGACTCCGTGAGATCTGACAGGTCTCGGAGACACTGCAGGGACGTCACGGAAAAAGAAAGAGTGTCCTCACAGGCTGATTTTATGTATTTATTTCTTGGTTTTATGCATAGACTGTATATATAATGGACAGCTTCTCCTCACTCCTCCCCGTTTACAATAATGACCACGCTCATGGGGGAATTCATGGCTGATTTACAGACTCCCCCTCCCCAGCTCTGACGAAGCATGTTCCTAAAAAGGGCATAAGGGCGGGATCTTCACTGTAGACTCCGCCCTTGCGTGCCGTGTAGCTCGCGCTGCTCCGATGCTAACAGTACGACCCTCATTAAAGGGGGGGTATTATGCAAAATTGACTTTTTCAAGCTCTACATCATGTTATTATGTCATTCCCTCATTAAAAACATGCCTGAAGTGTTGCCTTGGCACATTCACGTATTTTCGAGTAATCTGTACAAACTCTGATGGCGGCCATTTTAGGGATAGGTTTGCCTGAGTCCTCCTAGGAACGCCCCCACCTCCTGGAGACGCCTCCGAGCTTTCGTTACCAGCCGAGTAACCAACCACTGCTCCTCAGCAGAACCCCCTCCCCACTGATGCCACAGACAGCGTGTGGAGGGGGCGTGTCGGAAAGGCTCAGAGGTTCTTAAAGAGACAGAGGCCTATTTCAAGACATTCACTACAGCCATTTTGAGAGAGAGATTTTATACAAGGCAGTTATTCTAATTTACTGCATTTACAGACCAACAGAAGGTTTGGTCATCACTGTAGTGTGATATAGACTGGTGCTATGTGACTGAAAAAAAGCATAACACCCACTTTAAGTACGAGATTTCAAAAATTCTTCTTACGAAAACCGGCCTGGTCCCCTTAATTGTAACTAACCCAGCGTTGTCACAGGAGGAATATCTAGCTCTAGATAGTTCCAAAAATTGGGACCAGGCTTTAAAGTTGTTTTTAATGCTTTTCAATGGGGGACCAGTGGTGATATGGAGGTACTACAGCAATGGCGGCCTCTAGTGTTGTGGTCAAAAAGCAGAGCAGCCAGCGGCCATTGGTTCTATGTGGTCGGGACAGTGCATGTTAATGAATACATGGGTCTCATGCATGAAAACAAGCCACACCGGATTGTAACCTTGGGATCATTTCCATCCGTCGCCCCCCCTGGCCTATTGTACATGTTTTTAGTGGTAGGGGAAACCGGAATCGAACCCGGGACCTTCTAGCTGTGAAGCACGGGCACCATGCGGAGACTCAAACCTGTTCTTTTTCCCAGAGACAGCCTGGAGACTCGCCTTAGTTGACTCAAATCATAACAACGCTGCCCAAGAAGTGACTTCCTGTTTCGATCCAGCGCGCCAAAATAAAAGCACACAGCTCGTCTCGTTGATTAGTTCAGCAGGTACTTGCAACTGTCTGTTGATAGTATGGCAGAAGGAAAGTTGAGCTAATGACCTGCTGAATTAATGAATAAGATGGTGCTTTTATTTTGGCGTGCTGGATCGAAACAGGAAGCCACTTTTGGGCGGCGTTGTTATGATTTGAAGTTACGCACAGAGTCAATAATCTCCAAGGGACGTCTCTAACCCTTATATGGCAGAAAACAGGTTCAATATAATTCAAGTAAACTCATCAGAATCAGAATATTTTTTATTGCCATTGTTTGTAAACAGGTTCACAAACTAGGATTTTTTCTTGGTGAGACGGGCAACATTAAACATAAAAAACATATAACACAGAGATTAGATAAAAATAAGCTATAAACTTTAAACTATAAGGCTTTAGGGGCATGCATAGGAATATCAAAATAAGTAAGATAAAAATAAGAGGTAAAATATGGTACACGACAACAATTGACATAGAACAATTTACATATGGTGCATAAAGTGATATAAAGTGATAAAGTGATATAAACTGATACAGTGATAAAAGCAGTGGATCTAAGTGCGGACAGACCACATAGTGCAATAGAGCAGATTACAGTCTGTACTGAGTTATTAGATCTTTATCGTTCATGAGTCTGACGGCTGTGGGGAAAAACCTGTTCAAGTGGCGGGATCTATGGGTCTGTGTGGACCGTAGCCTCCTGCCTGAGGGGAGGGGGGGGAATATGTCCAGGGTGAGAAGGGTCAGCTGTGATCCGACCCACACGCCTCTGTATCCTGGAGGTGAACAGGACTTGGAGAGATGGAGCTCACAGTCAATCACCTCCTCAGCAGCAGCACAATGAGCTGCAGTCGGTGCTTGTCCCGGAGGGAGGGGGTGAGGATGGACCAATGGACCACGCGGTGATGGAGGAGGAGAGGACGGACTCGATGATGGCCGTGTAGAACTGCACCAGCATCTTGCTCGGCATCTCAAGTTTCCTCAGCTGCCGCAGGAAGAACATCCCCTGCCGGGCCTTCTTGATGATGAGGGAGCTGATGGTCGGCTCCCATGTGAGGTCCCGGGTAATGGTGGTGCCCAGGAAACGGAAGGAATCCACAATGGAGATGACCTTATCCTTGAGATAATTATTTCTTCCTGTCGTTTGTTGTTGTGCTTCGTTTCTATTTGTTTCTATGTCTTACAGGATCAGTTCAAATAGTGCCTTGTAAGTTTTGTCTGTGTTAAAATCGATAGATCTAGACTAGATATTGAGTGCTGTAGTCCATTCTTTTGCTGCTGTTTCTTTATTGTTTTGTCGCCTTTGCACATTGTTCCTTGTTTTGATTGTTCAATGAAAGCCTTTTGCTTCGGCCCACTCCTTTTGAACAGCTCAAATAAACTAAACACTCATCGCCGCCATAACTCTTCCCGACAAATTGCTACGACTGTCATCTTTCTGCGTCTCTCTCCAGGGACAGTGACTGTTTGTCTACTGTCTATTTCAGCACAAACATCATCCAACCTCTCAGCCTGGTCATAAACAACTCATCCCTTTCATGCTCCTCTGACAAAGCGTTTACTTTTCCAACGCTCCGAATCACTTCCGTTCCCGGCAAAACCCCTCCTCGACTTCCCTCAACAATGAAGAAAAAATAAAAAGAAGTTCTGGCGATCTGGGAAAGGGGAACTTTTAGTCACGCGCCGGGTCTGGTTTAAGCACTCACGCTCAAAGAATGAACGGAATTCAAGCCCGGCCGGCGCCCGATTGGCCGAGAGCGGGAGCCGTGGGCGTCGCCCGGAGCGCCGCGATTGGCCGGGCAGGGGGGATTCTGGAGCGCTGGTTTGAATTGGCGGCCGTTCAAAAGCGTGAATGTGTAATTGGATCTGCATTGCCAGGGCTTTTCCGTTTCAGATTGAAGCCAGGAGGGCACTTGTTACTGGAAAAAAACAACACACTGAGCGAGGAGAGGGTGAGTCAGCGGAAATGGACGAGATTAAATAATGTTTCGAGAGGGGAGGGGAGGATGGGTGGTCCGGGGAGGAGAGCGGACCGGGCGGACTGGAAATCAGATTGAATACGGGAGAAAAATGCCTGAGTTATCGTGATGTTTTTGGCTTCGTCTCAGGGAAAAACACATGAGTTCATGGGGAAAAAAGTGGGGGTCGGGGCACTGAAGTGGAGGTCACACGATGATTTTGAGACTATGATTTTTTATACATTATTGACGTTGAATTTCAATCCACTTATGTATACAGCATATGTAGGCCCTGTCCTTACGAAGTCAAGCTGAGGACCAAGATGTTTGATCAATCCAGTGTATCGTCGGCATCTCTGGAATGGCCCATATATGGTCATGTTTGAAAACAGTTAAGGGGGAAAACAATTTTGAAAAAATGTAAACTTTCTCTAATTATTCAAAAACTGCTTTAACAAACGCTGAATTATGAATATAGTTTTCCACTAAAGAAAGATACAAAGACATGGGGAGGAGCAAAGTGGTTCAACAGCCCATGAATACATAAAAAAAACAGGCTAATGCTAATGGTTAGCTGGGACTGAAAAAGGGCCCTGGACTCTGACCAGCCTGGCCCAAATTAGCGTAAATGCAGCACTTCCACAAAGACATATGTGAACCTCTTACCCCCCGTCTGAGCCAAGTGCATTTCCTCCAGTTCGGTTTTATCCAAATCTAAAAGCTTCTCCACTGGAGAGCAACAGCAGAACGCCTCATTTGAAAGCTAAGACATACAAAAGTGATTGTACATTGTTGCAGCATGTTGTTTTTTCACTACTTTTTTTGTGGCTTTTTGTTGTGTTTTCATTACTTTTTTTGTGGCTTTTTGTTGTGTTTTCATTACTTTTTTTGTGGCTTTTTGTTGTGTTTTCGTCAGTTTTTTGTCGGTTTTTCATTGCTTATATCGTTGCTTTGTTGTCATGTTTTCGTCATGTCTTAGTCACTTTTTTGTCACATTTTTGTTGCTTTTCTGGCTCACTCGTTGCTATTTTGATGCTTTGCTTTTAAGCTCTTAGATTTGGGTAAAGCTCGGTTAAGGCGGGGGTTTAAGAGGTTAAGGAGAAAAATTTAGACTGGTGGCCCAAGAGCCAGTGGCCCTTCTGTGCTCTTCCAGAATGGACACATGGCCAGTCCGCCCCTGTCTAGAACTGCCTTTTTTTTCATTTCTACTGAACAATCTGCTGTGAGAAAATATCCATATGGGCCCGATTTACACTTGATTTTCTTTATGTGTGGTAAATAAGTTCATATTCCACCAGAAAATGGAAAATGGGCCCCCATCTAGAGTGTATGTCTGTCTGATTTCTCTCTCTTGACAATGAAAGGATAAATGAATGTTTTTTTGCTTTTTTTTGCTTTCTAACTTGCAGGAGTAACTTCTTAAACAAAGCATCAGTTAAAAAAAAAAAAAAAAAAAAATGTGAAAAACAGTTTAACATAATGTGCCTGTAGAAGCTTGGTCACTTCTAACTTCGCCCCCGTTTGGAGCCATAGGAATACATTAGGAGAGGCCAAATGCTAACAACATCTTTGGGCGTTTTGCGTGACTGAGGGCACGCACAAAGACCAGACAGGTACGGATCAACTCGTCTAAGCTCAGGTAAGAACATATCTCAGTATGGAAAAACGGTGGCCTGTTCCTTTAAGGGGAGACACTACAGGCAAAACTCAATTTTTTTTTTTTTTGGGCCAAATTGGTCTCTGAACATATAAGCTTTCACCTGGAAACAGAAAATCTTCACAAAAACATGTTTAAATATTGCGCTGATTCAATGTTCCCCCATAGACTTATATGGGAGAATGCAATTTCAAGGGCTTTTTTCTCAAAACACATTTTTCTGTCATGAACAATATTTGGAAGATTTTTTCAGAGGGATTTTTTATTATTTAATCCCTAAGCCCCATTTATTGCGTTTTGAATGTCAAAAAAATAAGGCGAAAATTACATTTTTACAAATTTTTCCACTAAAAAACTGCTTATTTTGAAACTAAACAAGAAATCCAAAATTCCCTCTGAGAAAGTCTTGGCAACTCATTCATCAATAAAATGAAACCATAAATTTGAATGTAGCTCTATCCATTATTCAGATCTCGTCGCCGAAAAGATGGGAAATTTGGGGCATTTTTAGGCATAAAACACCTTGTTCTTATATGAAAAGATAAAATGACAGAAAACTTGCAATGTATTTTTCTCTCACATTTATACCAGTGATTTACAGTAAAAGTTTCAAATTGATATCTGTAAATATACATTTTTTCCCTATTCACCTGCAGTGTCTCGCCTTAAGGCACTAAAACCTACCACTACTTGGTTAAAGGTACTTTTACCCGGTCACATGCTCCGAAACAGAACCGGGTAAAACTTCCCATTGATTCTCACAGTACCGCCTTTGTAGCGCAGCAGCCTGTGAAGTGTGAATCAGCGTAACTAGTCTTTAAATACTTCATGTTTGGGGCGGATCGTGTTCTATTTTTCTTTTACTCGAGTGTGATTTTAATCCACTTATCTCCCGACCTCCGCCGACCCCCCGGTGACCTCCGCCGACCCCGGGTGCTCACGGCCCCTCGTTTTTGTGTTATGAGAGGGAGAGGTCTCAGGTTTGAGGGGTGTTGATGATGACGGCCCCCCACGCCGCTGCAAAAGTACTGCACAAAGGGAGTATTTGAAGAGGGGAGAACTGCACATGTGTCCTCATTGTTCATTCATTCTTTAAGGCGCGTCAGGAGGAAGAATAACGGAACTGTTGCTGCCAAACTGTGGCTGCCCGACCCCCAGTGAGCAATGATAACTGCGTCTGAATGGAAATCGCGATTGTAAATGGCCTAATCGTGACTTTTTTGAAATGCTTCATTCATTAAAAACATATAGGAAGTGACGTTTTGCTTCAGTGATACGTTCATCTACGTCTCACTCACATATTCAGAATGTCTCTAATATAAGTCAAGTAGAAATGTCCAGGATGTTCCAACATCTTATGTTACTGATGCAAAATCAAAAAGTAATTTACAAACCTTTGTTGAAATTATATTTGTGTTCAAATGGAAGGAAGGAAGGAAGGAAGGAAGGAAGGAAGGAGAAAAAAAAATGAAGGAAGAATTGAAGGAATTAAGGAAGGAAGAAACAAAGAAAGAAAAGAAGGACAATAGGAAGGAAGGAAGGAAAGAAGGAAGGAGAAAAGGAAGGAAGAACTGTAGGAATAAAGGAAGGAAGAAGCAAAGAAAGAAAGGACGATAGGATGGAAGGAAGGATGGATGGATGGAAGGAAGGAGAAAACAAACAAGGAAGGAAGGAAAAAAGGAAGGAAGAATTGAAGGAATAAAGGAAGGAAGAAGCAAAGAAAGAAAGGATGATAGGAAGGAAGGAAGGAAGGAAGGAAGGAAGGAAGGAAGGAAAGGAAGAAAAAAATGAAGGAAGAATTGAAGGAATTAAGGAAGGAAGACACAAAGAAAGAAAAGAAGGACAATAGGAAGGAAGGAAGGGAGAAGGAAAGAAAGAAAGAAAGAAAGAAGGAAGGAAGGAAAAAGGAAGACAAAAGGAAGAGAGGATGAAAGGAATGAGGAAGATAGGAAAAAACAAACAAGGAAAAAAGGAAGGAAGAATTGAAGGAAGAAAGAAACAATAAAAGGAAGGAAGAAACAAACAAAAGGAAGGAAGAAAGAAAGAAGGAAAGTAAAAAAGGAAGGAAAGAAGGAAGGAAGAGAGGAAGAAATGAGGAAGAAACAAACAAGGAAGGAATACAAAAAGGAAGGAAGGAATGAGGAAGGAAGGAAGGAAAAAAAAGGAATGAGGAAGATAGGAAAAAACAAACAAGGAAAAAAGGAAGGAATAATCGAAGGAAGGAAGAAACGAAGAAAGGAAGGACGAAAGGAAGGAAGGAAGATAGGAGAAAACAAATGAGGAAGGAAGGAAGAATTGAGGAGGAAAGGAAGAAATTAAAGAAATTAGAGATTAAATGAAGGAAGGAAGAAACAAACAAAAGGAAGGAAGAAAGAAGGAAAGTAAAAAAAAGGAAGGAAAGAAAGAAAGAAAGAAGGAAGAGAGGAAGGAATGAGGAAGAAACAGACAAGAAGGAAGGAATGAGGAAGGAGGAAAGGAAAAAAGGAAGGAAGGAAGGAAGGAAGGAAGGAAGGAAGGAAGGAAGGAAGGAAGGAAGGAAGGAAGGAAGGAAGGAAGGAAGGAAGGCCTGGGGCGGCTGCAGTTCATCAGGTCTAGGTTGAGCAACACCATGAGACACCCAAAGAATGAGACCAGCCTCCTGAACATTTTTAAATGATTCCTTCTTCCCTGATGGCACGGGCACATTCCAACATGACAACGCCAGGATTCATCCGGCTCACACGGTGAAAGAGCGCTCCAGATCTTCACCCTGTTGAGAATCATTGGAATGGGGTCCCCCAGGGTTCAATCCTAGGTCCGCTTCTTTTTAGTTTGTTATTTCTTTCTCTTCTTCTTACAGCCTGAGATAGTAATTTCTCCTCATGATAAAATATTTGTATCTGTGTAGCTTTATTAGACGGGACAGCACGGGGGGGGGGGGGGGGGGGGGGTGAAAAGGGGGGAGAGACATTTGGCTCATTGTCAAAACCCAGGATGATGAGGAGAGAACAATGTGCTGCAGCCTCAACCCCTGGACCATCAGCTGCACATACAGTATGACTCTATTTTTCTTGCGTACAAATCTGGAATATCTCCAAAAATCTGGCTAATGTTGAAATGCAAACAAAGTCCTTTTAACCACATTAACCCCTCGGTCTGAAAACCCGGTCTGGACCCGGACTAAACCAACAGACCGAGAGACAGGGGAAGTGAACAGAGTACACAATGGACACTTAGCCCATTCACTAGAACAGCACACACACATGCACACTAACACACACACACACACACACACACACACACACACACACACACACACACGCACACACACGCATACTAACACACACACACACACAGTGGAGACACAGTGGACCAGGCTGAAATAATACGGCACAGAAAATGTTAGATATTGGTTTGGAGATTGTTTACTTTTTGGAAACTACTACTACTACTTGGAAGCTACTTTGTGTCCATTTATTCCTCTTCTATCTCAGTATTGTTGTCTTGAATTTAGAACACCAGAATCGATTATCTTAGAGGGGAACTCATGAAGCAATTCAGATCCTTCGGGACATTTACAGCAAAGAAATGGCCGTGGTTGGATCATAGACACAGCACCGGTCAAAGGTTTATTGTTTTTTTCTTTTATTTCAAGACCATTTGCATTGTGAAGGCGTTTATTTGTGAATGGACACATATGGAATTAAAATCCAGGAAGGAAGGAAGAAGGACAGAAGGAAGGAAGGACGGAAGGAAGGAAAAAGGAAGAGAGGATGAAGGGAATGAGGAAGATTGGAAAAAACAAACAAGGAAAAAAGGAAGGAAGAATCGAAGGAAGGGAGAAACGAATACAGGAAGGAAGGAAGGAAGATAGGAGAAAACAAATGAGGAAGGAAGGAAAAAAGGAAGGAAGAATTGAAGGAAGAAAGGAAGAAAGAAACGATTAAAGGAAGGAAGAAACAAACAAAAGGAAGGAAGAAACGAGAAAAGAGGAAAATAGCCGCCTTTAGCTTCACGATACAGTCACCAAACAGATATCTTTTCAGAGACTGTTCAAAACCATTTCAGGGGACGACCTTAAGACGCTCATCGAAGAATAAAGGGTGGCCATTTTGAAGAATTTAAAATATTAAACATACAGTAGTTTTGAGTTATTTCCGTTTTTGTTTCCTATATAATGCCATGTGTTCCTTTATAGTTTAATGCCTTCAATGAGAATCGTACAATGTTAATAGAGTTGAAAGAAATACTTTTTTGTGTTTGGTCCCGACCAGTACAGTATCATTTATACACTACCGGTCAAAGGCACTGTTTTTCTCAATGAGGATGCCATTAAATTAATCAGAAACACAGTGTAGACATTGCTTATGTTGTGGATGCCTATTCTAGCTGGAAAAGGGTGTTTTTTAATGGATTACCGACATGTGCAGAGGAGTATTTCCAGCAAACAAATCGCCATTCCAAAGTAAAGTATAGGCATTTTTATGATATACAGTGGGGAAAAAAAGTATTTGGCCAAAATCCAACGCAATGTCTATGTGAAACTGACCAAATACTTTTTTTCCCCAGTGTATTGTACCACTACCACTATGGAGTAATAAACACAAGAGTATTTTCTGGAGGTATTTTTGAAACCCGGAAGACAAAACGCTTGGATTCAGTTAACTCCGCCCCCTCTCTCCGCACATACCACAGCAAAAAGTTACTTCACGATGCAGTTATAAGGTGTTGACACACGTTTGGATTGACTCACCGCTCTGTCCCGGCCGCTCCATCGGGTGTTTACATTATGGGACTTGCGTTGGTTATAAAAGTTAATCCACTTTGATTCTGGCGAAGGTTCACCAAACATCCATCAGTGACAGTCACAGAAAAACACTCTTTTGGCTGATAGTCTCTGAATCCCGGAGAGAAACTTCAACTTCTGGCGAGTGGCCTCTTCTTAAGGAAGGTTGAATAAAGTCTGGCCTCTCGTAGCCAAACACACTTTTCTCTGTAACATTATCGTGAGGTAAGAATAAAGAACCGGCGTGTCCAGAGTAGGTTAGAAAGAGCTCCTTCTTCACAACCTTCAGTGCAGACATGACGTCTGTTCAGACACTCAGGGGTGCGTTTGTTTTCCCTGCAGGGGCAGCGCGAACGTGTCGGCACTTCCTTTGTTTATTATTTTTTTCTTACGACAGAAAGAAAACACTCTGGGGGTGTTTTTGATAAGGAAGTAGCAAAACAACATGGCTAAAAGCTCCAAAAAAGTCGATTTTGCATGATATAGTCCCTTTAAGATAGGATTCCATATTACAGCGTTCCTTCTGGAGTCGCCCCTGGCCACTAGGGGGTGGTGTCGCTGCAATGTCAGCACTTCGTCACGAGGACCAAAGAGAAGCGCTTTCCTCGCCCGTTGGCTTGGTTGGTCTCAAAGCGTGAGATGATGAATGAGGAAGGTCCAGCTGCTTCGATTGATCACAGTCGACAAACGTCAAACAAACATTTATTTTTAATCCAGTGCGAGCTCTTGTTCTGGATGAACATCTGGAGCCCAGGATCAGCGCAGCTAAACGTGAACATAAACTAAAACATATTTGTGACACTTGCTTCCGGTTCGACGCCTCAAAGCACCGACTTCACTGATCAACCTCTTTGAACTTTGGCTGGGATTGATCGTGCGAGACACATGTGGGTAAACGGGGTGTTGAAGTTATGAGTCAGAGCCCGAGCGGTTTAATGCACTGACGGTTGGCGGTGAGTGGAAGCAGTTTCCTGTGTACTACGTTACATTTAGTTCATATTAATACGTAATTGACCTCTCAGTGACCCGGTGGATGTAGGACGCTCCAGGTTTAGGTTCTCACTGTCGATTGAACCGTATCCATGGTCACATATACATTTAATTCCCAAAACCTACCATAAATCCTTGAATAAAAAGTTGCATAGTGCAGCTTTAAGGTGAGACTTGGCTCTGCACATGTAGGTGCGAAGCTGATGCTGCTCTTATATACGGTATTTTAAATGCAAAATGGTTAAAATTACTCTCTCGACACAAACATTTATATGGTTAGTCTGGTGTTATAAGTGATTTGCCTCAGGTGCTCTGTGGAGCGGGTCACACTGTTTTTAATCCAAGCTAGCTGATACCATAGAAATGCACTAGCCTAGCGCCACGTAACTTTTCAAATATAAGAACTGCTTGAATTACAAAAAAAACATCCCCAGAAATCAGCAACACTCTGGATAACTAGGAAATGAGGCCCTAAGTCAAAACCCTGAAATATCCCTTTAATATAGAAGGTGTAGTTACGCCTTTGGCCTGAGGTGGCAGTAGTGAGCATAAATTGTCCATCAGAGCGGAGCTGATGGAGTTCTTTATCCGTCTGTGTGTTGTGGTCGACTCCTCTCTGTGTCTGGAGGAAAACCAGCCGCCTCGAAACAGTCGCCAGTTTTGCATAAATCCACATTACGACGCTTCTTTCCATCTTAAATGTTCTTTCATGGTTATAATATAAAACTCCGTCTCCTCTTGACTCCAGAAGCCGGAGCTCTTCGGACTCGCCGCTGCCGCCATGTTTGTTTACGATGAACTTAAATTGGAAGTTTCTTAACACCTGAAAATAGAGGAGTGAATGTACAATTGTCTCATGTAAAGGCGCTGTATAAATAAAGATCTTCTTCTTCTAATGACTGGGAAACTCGAGCCCTTGTAAACACGCTCACTTATGATTAGCTTAACTAAACAAAACATAATCTCCATTACTAACAAAATAAAACCATCAATTTAAACACGGCTCTATCTATTATTGAGATATTGCTGAAAATATCTGCAATATCTGACAATTCATTTTTTCCTCATATTTGCATCAGTAATGTTCTGTGAAAGTTTAAAAGTGACACCTCTACAGTGTGTATTCACCTGCAGCGTCTTTCCTTAACCTCTTAACTCCCGCCTGATCCGAGAGCATTTTCTCCAGTTCAGCTTTACCCAAATCCTGTTGGCCAGTGAAGGGGCGGACTGGGACTTCAAAACGGCCCGGGACTCTGACCAGTGTGGCCCAAATTATCGTAAATGCGCACAGCACAAATACATATTGACATTTATTAAATCTAAAAGCTCCTGAACTGGAGAGCAACAGTGTAAACGCCTCATTTGAAAGCTAAGACCTACAAGAGTGATTGCAACTTTTTGTCATGATTTTGTTGTTTTTTCATTACTTTTGTGGCTTTGTCGTTGTGTTTTATCACTTTTTTGTGGCTTTTTTGTTGCCTTTTTCATTGCTTTGTTGCTGTGTTTTTGTCTCTTTTTTGTTGTTGTTTTTTTGTCATGTTTTTGTCATGTTTATGCCACGTTTTTGTCACATTCTTGTCACATTTTTTGTTGCTTTTAAGGCACATTTTTGTCCCGTGTTCATCCTCGTTTTCGTTTTTCTGTTTTGGCGCTTTTCTTTTGAGCTTTTAGATTTGGGCAAAGCTCGGTTAAGGCGGAAAAATTAGAGATTAAGGAGAAAATTGAGAGGCCAAACCAGTGGCCCTTCTGTGCTCTTCCAGAATGGACATATGGCCAGTCCGCCCCTCGGCCAGTGTAACACCTCATTTGAAAGCTAAGACCTGCAAAACTAAATTGATCTTTTCCCTTCCCATCATCAGATTTTTTTTCATCACTTTTTCGATTTTTTTTTTGTCCTTTTTTTTGTCACTTTTTTTTGTCACTTTTTTGTCAATTTTTCGTCAAATTATTCGCATTTTCTTGTCAAATTCTTATCACTTTTATGTCCATTCTTTGTCACTTTTTCGTCCATTTTTTCTCAATTTTTCGTCAAATTTTTCTCACTTTTTTTGTCAAATTTGTGTCAATTTTTGAACATTTTTGGTCCATTTTTTGTAATTTTTTGTCACTTTTTCGTCAATTTTTTCACATTTTCCTCCCTGTTTTCATCTCAGCTTTGTTGCTATTTTCACACCTTTTTTCCAGAGGCTTTTGGATTGGGGTAAAGCTGGAGAAAATGTGCTCGGTTCAGGCGGGAGTGAAGGGGTTGATCAGCTAAAGTTTATTTCTAAAGCACTTTAACAACAACACTTGGCTTTGCATAAAAACACAAGCGAAACATCAAATATGTGAAAGCAGCGCTCTCTTCCAAACACACACATCAGTTCAGGCGACAGGAGCTCGCGGAGGAGGAGGGGGAGGATGGGGGGGGGGTCCCGGGACGACAGCTGATATCTCGGCTGAAGCTCGTGAGCCAATCGCGGCGCTACTTTCACACACACGGAAACGCGAGGGGTGAAAGGTCGGAGGTCGCAAGAGCCGCAGAGTTAAAGATCTGCTCACACGGCCAAACCCAAACAAACACGGCCACACTTCAGCGCGGCGGGTTAAACGCGAGGCCGTCCCGGCTGAAGGGCTCATTCACAGGCCCAGAGGAGGTTTGCGATTAATGTGAAAGGGCGGCTGTTCTCTTCTGCTCTTTCACCTATAGCACACTGCAAAAAGTATTTAACTAGATCAGTATAAACATCTCAATTTGAGCATAATAATCCACATTTTTTTTTGTTTTGACTAGTTAAGAAGTTCTTGGGCATTTGTCCTGGATTATTTCACTTGTTCTGAGATGTTTCTGACTCGTGTCAATACATTTCGTTCTTATTTCAGGTCATTTTCTTTGCCAATGGGGTAAGAAACTTGGTCTTATCTCATTGGCAATTTTACTTTCTTATTTCAAGCGAGATTTACCCTAGAATTGGTCTGAAATGTCCTCAAACAAGCAAAGTAAACTCGGTCCGATCAGGGAAAGTGTCTAAATGAGGGAAAGGCGCTCAAAACAAGATACATTTCCTCAATTCAAGTCATTTAAGCCAATGCTTGATATTTACTTTTTGTAGTGCAGGGGTAGGCAACGTCAGGCCCAGGGGCCAAAACCGGCCCTCCATCATCAAACTCTGGCCCTTGATGATGATGAGATGATTTTGAGAAATATTATGACCCAAGTCAGAGATCCAATGCCTGTTAAAGTGCTCTAGAAATGTGAAAAATACTGTCAAGAGCATTCTTTTAGGCTATAATCCTGAAAGAATGATCAGCTTGAAGAGCTACGCGGTGCTAGGCTAATGCAAGGCTAATGCAAGGCTAGAAATTTCATTTTCATTTCATTTTCATGTCTGTGTCGATAGAATAATTTTTGGAATATAACTGACCTGCATCACATGAATGATCGCATTTTGAGGGACTATTTTCTAGCAGATCACTCCGTCGCTGCGTAGCTTATACAACCACGAAGCTGATGCTGCTCAAATATAAGGTATTTTAAATGCAAAATGGTTAAAATGGACACATACATTTATATGGTTAGTCCGGTGTTATAAGTGATTTGCCTCAGGTGCTCTGTGGAGCGGGTCAGACTGTTTTTAATGCCGGCTAGCTGATACCATAGAAATGCACTAGCCTAGCGCCACGTAACTCTTCAAATATAAGAACTGTATGAATTACAAAAACAAATATCTCCAGAAATCACCAACACTCTGGATAACTGGGAAATGAGTCCCTATGTCAAAAATCCTGAAATATCCCTTTAAAGTAAAAGCTGTATTTGATTTGTTCATGATGTTGAGACATAATGAGGTCAAACATAAACTGTGGTTCCCCAAAAGTAACAAAGAAGGCAATGCTGAAACGTAATCCTTCTCTTTGAGTAATAAACACACTTTTGGCGACTTGAGTGGGCGATCTCTAATACAGTTTTTAGTGTGCGTTACTCCTCTTTTCTCAAGAAATAACAATCAGCTCTGAGTCATCAGCTCTTAATAACCGGGGGTTTTCTATCAGAGAAGACAGGACATCACGGCCACGCAGAGGTTCGCGTTCGTGCTTCACAGATAGTTAGTCTCGGGTTCGGAGTGTGGAGTTTACATGTTTCCTCCGGGGTTTATTAGGGTCATGTGTAAATGTGAGTGTAAGAATCATCATGGACGACACCTCCCACTCACTGCACAGGGCTGAGCAGCTCCTTCAGTGGCAGACTGAGACACCCCCAGTGCATGAGGTCCTTCATCTAAGTAAGTCACTCCTGTGCAACAACTTCTATGCAAAACCACGCGCAATAACCTCTGTACCAAGCAGCAACCTCCCTCTCTTTTGGTACAGCTGCGTTTTTTCCCTTTTTCTGCGAACTGCATTTGTGGTTTCTGTGCTCCACATTGTTTTACTGGAGGCTTTTGTACGTCTTTGCCGTGGTTTTGTGAGCATTTACTGGCCATAAAGGATGTGTAAAAGTAAACAAACAGCTAGCATACGAGCTAAAGGCATTTGAGACCCACACATTTCCTCTTCTGAAACACTGACGAGGCACCAAGAGCCCTCCCACACCTGCAGCACAGTGGAGGCGTCGCAAGAGGTGGTACGGGGGGGGAAAAAAGGGACAACTGAGGAGGTATCCGGGCGAGACTCACAGCTAAGCCACACATGCCTTCTATCCCTATTGTCCTGGCTATTGGACGTTCAGTATTAAACAGATTAACTGCTAAGCTCTCCCAGAAGATGGTGAAAGACTGTTGTGGAGCGGAGGGAGCTGCGCAGGAGGAAGGGGAAGGAGGAGGTGGAGCTGACCAGTGCAGGACACCACGCTCTGAAACAGGGACAAACACAGGAGGCGGTGCACTGATTTAGAGGATCAGAGGAGACTGAAAGCAGCCAGCCAGGTTTCCTCGGGAGCTAAACATGGCGGCGCGGCTCAGTCGCAGTGGCTCAGGACTAACACGTGAATGAAATTTTGTTGAAACGGTTGAACTATGACAAATAAAGCACTTACTTACTTACCAGAGCCACTTTATCAATCGCCTGCACCATGACTGTAAACTTTGCACCATGTTGACATTTTGATTCTTTTAATATCTCAAAGGGACTATACAGAGTTTAAAAATTTTAAAATTATAAGTATTTTCCTCCCCCTACATGTTCCAGCCATGTCCTAATGCAGTGGTTCTCAACCTTTTGGAGCCGTGACCCCCATTATAGCAGGTAAAGGGGCTCGTGACCCCCCGCCTGGGTTACACCGTGAGAAATAGGAACACTAGCCTACATAATTCTTAAAAAAGAAAAAAAAACAAATGGCTGAAATAAAATTCATGAAACTACGAACAAATAATGGAACTCTGGTACAATAGCAAACACATGCTACAACAAAACATTAGATTATTTGCTAATGAAAATATGTATATTTTATCTAAATGATCTGGCGACCCCCAGGTTGAGAACCACTGTCCTAATGTGTAGAATGAGCTCAAACCTGCCTCTAAAATCCTGCACTGTCACTCAAAAAGTGTTAATTCGGGTCTGAAGTGCCGTCATGCACGAGCTTAATATAGAACCTGCAGTTACGCGGACGACCTGAGGTGGCAGCAGTGAGTATAAAAATGGCCAACTTGCATCTAGTCCCTTTAAATATGAATATCTTTGCTCTTTTACCATATCTATCTATCTATCTATCTATCTATCTATCTATCTATCTATCTATCTATCTATCTATCTATCTATCTATCTATCTATCTATCTATCTATCTATCCATCCATCCATCCATCCATCCATCCATCCATCCATCCATCCATCCATCCATCCATCCATCCATCCATCCATCCATCCATCCATCTATCCATCCATCCATCCATCCATCCATCCATCCATCCATCCATCCATCTATCCATCCATCTATCCATCTATCTATCTATCTATCTAGTAGTTTATTCGGTCTGTTCATTCCTTTAAACGTAAATACATTTCCAATTCTTTGTGGACAACACGACCGAAAGGGTTTAGGGTGACGTGAAAACTTATTATAACGCCTAACCCAGTTCTATCTATCTATCTATCTATCTATCTATCTATCTATCTATCTATCTATCTATCTATCTATCTATCTATCTATCTATCTATCTATCTATCTATCTATCTATCTATCTATCTATCTATCTATCTATCTATCTATCTATCTATCTATCTATCTATCTATCTCTGTCATTTTTCCCCCCCAATCTGTTTGAGATCACTCTGCGTCACCATGTGTCATAAACACACACTTGTGAGTTTGAGTATTTCCATTACTGTGTCCCTAAAGTCTTGGTTTCTGATGACGCAGCACATCCATGTTAGCTGAACAGAATCCCTTAATTCTCCATTTTTCAGGGGGTCAAGTGAGGCAATAAAAAACAGCAAGTTCCAGTAAACTTCCACCGATGATTTATCCTCATTACGAATATGAGGAGTGTTTCTTGGGAAATCTCCTCTGTAAAGGTGGAACGCCCTCCTTATCCCTGTGTTTGGTGTTTTGAGTCCAGTCCAACAGCTGAAAAAGGCCCAGGACTTGTGTGGAATCTTACGTCGGTGTGGGAAGGTCTGGTTCTGGACAGTGGGAGGGCATCTGACGCTCTGACCCCTGTTTTGAAGAAGGGAAAAAGCGTAACTCAATACCCCTGGGAAACACAGAAGAAGAGCTCAGAGTCTATCAAAGTGCTACTGTCTTTTTTCTGCCCTTCTAAACTTCTCTCTCTCTCTCTCAGCAGCGCAAGGTTTCAGTTGTTGTCAGTTCATGAGATCCTCCTTGACACATTGTTCTTGCAGAGGACCACATCCCGTCGCACTTTTGTTGCTTTCCTCGAAGTTCAACCTCACTCGATCCCCTTCCTGTGTTGGCAGGAAGCTAGCTCACCTCAAAAACAGAAAAACAAGAGACGCTACTAATACAACAGACAGGAAGCGAGCGTAGTAAAGATAGTCGCTGCTGTCGTTTAAGGGTAACGTAAATAAAGGTTAATGGAGGTCCTACAGGAAAGAGAACAACTGCAAATGTTTAGAATGATCCTTATTTATGAGAGATGAGGGCCCTAAACCTGACATCTTGACCAGTTGAAACCCTTTCAGTAAGAGGGTGGTTTCAACAGACCAATATTAGGCATTGGTGTGCCGTCAAGAAAAGAAAGTGTAATCCATCCATCCATCCATCCATCCATCCATCCATCCATGGCTGTTGGAGTTGCCTAAATCACATTGCACCAGGCCCTTGTGGCTCCCCCTGCAGGTGGTGGGTCCACAGAAGGACGGCCTCATGGTTCTGACCAGGCCTGTTGGTCTCTCATAAGGGGTTTCTGAACCGCTCTTTGTCTGACCCGTCACCCAGGACCTGTTTGCCATGGGAGACCCTACCAGGGGCACAAAGCCTCCAACAACAGAGCTCCAGGATCATTCAGGTGCTCAAACCCCTCCACCACGTTAAGGTGGCGGTTCCAGGAGGGGACCGAATTATAAGCCGATCAGAATTCGATGTACATTGACAATTGACAGTACCCCCCCCAGGGCCTGCAGTAGCTCAGCAGCTTCCCCTGTGTTTTCTTCGACTGGGAAAACCGCTAATGTAACATCCAAGACGTTCCAGCCAATCAGAAGTGAACCGGATAAACAGATATTCCTCTTTTTTCTATACAGATATTCCAAGTGAAGGGTTTCCCCATGACAGCCGCTCTGGGACTCGGGCAGGGAATTGGGAGGACTACGAGTGCTAAAAAGCATCTCACATGGCACCAAACCGTAATTTTACTATCTTTTTATTACGATGGCTTTAGAGTTTGAGTTGATCTCTGATCTCTCGCTCTGTCAACAAAACATCTGGTAAAAACAGCCGCCAATTTCCACGTTATAATGCGCTCGTCTCCGCCTCATGTGTCGTGTGTTTCCGTTTAGTACGAGTGTTCCTTTTGTTTGGGGGCAGAGGCACCGCTGCCTTGGTTTGCATTGGTGATACACCCTTTAGTGAACAACTGCCAGGCAAAAGGGCAGTTTTATCCAAACGCCTGTTGTTGATCAGTTCATTCATGTGTTTGACTGTGTGAACCCAGGTTGCTTTTGAAGGCCCGTCTGAAACCCGCCAGTGTCTCTGAATGTTGTCATCGCTTATGGACACTTTTATGCAAATGCTCCAGTGTGAATTTGACACTGTTCCGTTTATAAATGAATCCAACCTTCTCAGTGTAAATGTGAATTGATTCTCTTCAGAGTTAAGTGACACTATGAGTGACAGGAACATGACACTAAATACAGTGAGTTCTTTGTTTTCAGTAAAAAAGGCTGAGCTCATTGCTCTTCAGTCACAGAGCGACAGGTGAAGAAGGAAGTCGTGGAGATTCGGCTCGAGGCGAGGAATTCACACTTGTGCTGGATGGAAGAATGGGGGCAAGACACTTCACCCTCCTTCTCTCCAGTGTCTGTGTGCACCGGTGTGTGAATAAGAGTGTCAATGGGTGAGTCGTTCCTTGATGTAAAGCGCTTTGAGTGCCTAAAGCTACAGGAAAACAGTCCTCCACTGTACGTCAATTTAAAAGACAGTTCAAATGAACCTATAAATACTGGATGGAACTGACCTGGAGCAATGAGACACTGAGCCTCCTGGATATTTGGGCAGATGCTCTAACATAAGGAGACGGGCTTCGAGCGTCTCCTGAACAACCGCGGCGTCAAAGTGAAAAAGACTTCACCGAACTTAAATGAAAGTACGAGATGCGTTAAAGAAGAGAAGGAACAAGACCAACAGTTTGCCCCGTGGACATAATAGAAACAAACAGCTCAGCAGACGACCCTTAATCTGCACAAAACTCTTCCTCCAGCTGCTCCGGTGAAGCTGAGGTTAAAGGTCAGTGGTTTAGTCTCTCACGTTTGTTTTATTATCATAGTAATCGTGAAATATTCCTTTTTCATTTCGTTTGTTGTGGTCCTTACTGTCCAATGGGAGCCTCGATCGTCACACACGTGTCTGTGTTTACAAAATATAGTTCACTTGCAAAGAGTACAGTCTGAATACGAACTGCACCAAACGGAAAAAAAAGTCCTCTTTTGACCCGGAAAACAAACAAGTGAACCGAAGGAGTTTTATGGTCTGAATACACAATGATTACTGCTTTTATTTAATCTTGATATTCGTTTATAATCAGAAGATGGATGAGACTTGGCGCCGAGACAATTCTCACCGACCGTCATAAATGCACCTCGGCGTCATTGTGTTCCACGCTGTGAGTAATGAGGGATTAGGAGTCCATTAGTGCGTTCATTCACCCTTCACGCAGCGCCACTCCCATTCCACACACTGCGCCGCTTTGTCCTTCTGTCAACAATACTTCCCTGACTATTGTGTACTTACTTTCTTAGGTAACAGGCTGTTGGGAAACTGCAGTCGTTTTCAAGTCATTCACAAAAAGCGCTGTTAGCACATAAGCTGTAATAAAACAATATCATAATAAATGCGGTTTGACTGGGAAGAGTAAAGTGAGTGTTGCGAGATAGGGCCTGTGCCGGAGAAAGAACAGACACGTCTTATTTCCCACACGGTGCAGTGCTGAATGCTTGTACCCTGGCAGTGGACCAACTATTTGCTTTGGGCATTCACAGTTCCCTGGAAAAAGTATGCTAACTGTACTTTTATCTGTCCCACGCTGAGGGTGTCGAAACCTGCCGCCTCACGTGCTCAAGAGGGGGCGAATGCAGTGAAAGTACTGCAGAGTCAAAGAAGTAAAAACCCAGGAACAAACATCTCAACACCCAATATACTAATATATATTATACTAATAATATACTTCAATTAGTACTGCTTTGATACTAAGGTTAGCAACTTAATATTTTACTTGTGATACTAAAAATGTGAAATGCAGTAAAAGATACATTTCAAAGTACTTTCATGTGGGTTTATTTTAGGCCAGAACGTTGTAAATATTGGGTAAAAAGTGGTGTTTGTAGTATTTTTTTGTTAATTGTGCAGTATTACCCAGTTCAATTCAATTACACAATGGAGATCATTTTTTTCACTCAACCTTGGCTGTAAATACTGTTTGAGTGGTGCTAGCCCGCACTTAGCTTTGCCCGTTAGCCTGTTAGCTTCTTCTTCGTGATTCCATTAGTGTGTATTGGTGACTCCGGGTTGGTGCAGCAAAGTTACAATTGCGGTTTTCTGGCCAGAGACACCAGTGTTGTATTACCCCCAGAGGGACTACGGTTTATTAAGGTAAAGAAGTTACTTGCCGTAAATTCTCTAATACTGGCCTGTATTCCATTAGCGGCCGGGTCTCTATCAGTGGCCGGGTCTCTAACAGTGGCCGGGTTTGCGGCTGGCGGAGGCAAATTAAAGCCGGTCTCTAAAACAGGCCGGGGCTTTTATTAGAAACTATAGCAGTAGAAATATTCCCCATGTTAGGAATGTGTCTCATACTCGTGTAAATGAAAACTCATGTGCAGGAAGTAAACAAACAAGAACCCGAGCCGATGGGGACACTGCGGAGGAGCTGATCCGAGCGTAACTTTGACACAGATTTAGCCACTTTTCAAACCTCCTGTGACGATATTTGGAAACAGGGCAAACAACAAATGTTGTGTGACCCTCCAGGGTTATAATAAAGTCACCGTCGCATCTTCAAAGCACGTCAAGCAACGCTCCGTCTAAACTCGCCTTTTACACAAGATAACAACAAATAATCCGGTCCGTGGTAAAAACGAAACAGAAACCTGCAGTGACATTGATGTCAAAGCTCCGCTAACAGCAACAAAACACTTCCTGTTGTCCCGACAAAATAAAAGGCGTCAATGTTCCAGCCGCTGGGAGAGGGTTTGCAAAGTTAATTAATAAATGAACCTAATATTTTAGGTGCAAATGGACACAAATGTCGTTTTTCTTCGTTTTCCTGGTCGTCCGTTTTGCTCAAATAGAAATAAAGGCCTGTCTCTAATTGTGGCCTGGTTCCAATAAAGGCCTGGTCCTTGATGCCCTTGAGTAAATAAAGGCCCCGGCCTATGTTAGAGCATTTACGGTAGTTCTACTTAAACAACTATTTCAATAATCGATTTGTTGTTTTAGCCCTAATCTGCACATCTCCACCTAGTTTTCTGGAGTGTGCATTGCAAGGCTTTTAGCATAAACAAAACTAGTTGAAAATCTAGAAAATATATTTCTCTTTCACATGTAGAGGAGTGAAAGTACGAAGTTCTCAACCAAAACACTGCTCGAGTATAAACTGCAGATCTTTACTTTACTTGAACCTTTATTGAAGGGACAATGTACAGAGACATTAAGCTCAAAGAGACAGAGATGTGCTGCACCAGATTAAAGCTCAATCGCTAGTTTACATCCGTAGTCCCTGGTTACAGAGAAATAAATATCACTATACAGCATAAGCAACAGTCAATCACATAGTCAGTCACATAACACTTAACCAATCACACTACATTTCATTCTGTATACGTCCAAATTGCCATTCCTATTTAAATAATGCAGTGCTGCCCCTAGTGGTTCACAATGAATAAGCAAAAGCTACATTTTGTCATAGAATAATTAAGGCCCTAAAACCAGCCCCTGTTAGTGCTGCAGGTTTGGCCTCTCAGCAGCCACTGGTTCAATTCCCCGGTAAAAGTACTACAACTTGTTTCATTTGTCTTTAAACCTCTACTTCCCTTCTCTCGTGCACGCCCCTGCTCTCGTGCACGTGCGTTCCAGTGAAGGTAAACATCAGCATCCCATGGGAACAGTTGTGTGGGCGCGCTCTGTTTGGCGGCCGTTCAAACCCTTGATCTTATCTGAACAGCGCGTACACAGTCGTAGTACAGGTGAGTAAATGTACTGCGGAGATAACAGACACCTACACCTTTATGTACTTTTACTTCAGGAACTTATGGTTTATGAGGGAAGACTTCCTTTGGGACCTTTTTTGACAGTTAGGACATGCTTACGTCCCAAAGTAGTAGTATTTGCAGTAGTAATAGTAACATCTATACTAGTCTATAGTAGTAAAGGAAATGATTATGTAATGCAGAGGAGGCAAGTCTTGACAGCCTGAGTTGTAGAAAAAGAACAATGATGGCCTAAGGGCTAGGCTCCAGTACACATGCAATCTCCAGCCCAATGCATGAGGTAAAAGTCAGATTCAATAAAGTCTACAGGGCCTAATATTCAGACCACTTTGCTCATGTGGCATTTCCAACAGACCGGACCGGACCGGACCAGGTGTTTCCACAGTCAAACGTGAACCAAAGGTGGGTCCAAACCACTTCAGCCCCGGGGTCTGGAGCGGTTTATCAGGGAAGGGGAGGGGGGCAGGTCACCTCTCTGATTGGTCCGGCTTTTGAGACTCAGGAGTCAGTTTGTCTTTTTCTCTAAGGCCGTTTTCACACATGTTGGAGCCTTGTGGGTCGAGCCGAGGCCGACCTAGTTCCAACTGTATTTACTTCAAAGTTTGGTCAGTCTGTGGTCACCAAACATCGCACCATCGGCCACGTTCAACGATCAGCTGTTCAGTACCTGGTCACTCCTCTCCCTCGTGGGTAAACACAGTGAGGCTGATATACGTGAAGAGGAGAAATGCTCTTTCATCGGCTCATGAAGAGGAAAGTTTCACTGTAGCAGGAAGGGAAAGACGGGAAAGAAAGACCTTGATGATTTAAAGTTGTTCTAGTTAATGTAAATGTTTATTGAAGGGATCCCCATTAGCGCATGCAAACTGTCGCTAATTCTTCCTGCGGTCCAACATTTAGTAAAAAAAACAATATACAAATACCGGTAAACGAGTAAAAACATAGTACCAACATTTTTACAATACATTCACATCACAACACGAAATTTCCACATTCAGTTTTCATCGGCTGAAAGGATTTCATATCGATTTGTACTTTCAGGTTCAGGATACAAAGATCTGCTCAGCATTCAGCAGTAATCCAGTAATTTTTCTTTCTTAAATAAAGAAGTTCAAAGTGAGAGTAGTTCCGCCACATCCACACCACACTGGCTCCGAACCACAGAGCGGCTCAGGCTCCGAGACCTCCAGTTTCTGCCATAAAGTGCTGTACTTGTTTACTCCAAGTGTGTCTTTGTCGTTTTGTCCGTGTGTGTTGTTCTTTTTTTATGTTTGTGTAATGTATACGATTTGCAGTGTTTTCTTTTAAATAAAAAATAAAAAGTGATCTTTCTCTTCACAGTTTTGGCCTCTTTACACAGCTTAAAAGCCTAATTTTTATGTGAAAAAAAAACACAATTGCAACTTTCCTGCCACCGGACCGGAGCAACCAATACATACTAATGGACTCTCGATGAAGAAGCTAACAGGCTAACGGCTAACTGCTAACTTTAACAGTATTTGCAGCCAAGTTTGACTGAAAAAAATAATATTTCCGTTGTATAATTGGATGTACAATTTTCTGTCAGCGAAGTATTTACTCTCACGGACAATTAACAACTTGCTACGACACCTGCAGTTGCGCTTATGGCCTCTAGGGGCATGAGTTACTTCGTACTGCTTTAACCTGGTGCTTGAAAACCCAATTACTCAAATAAAGAAATAAAAACTTTAGATTCAACCTAACATGCATAATGTCTTTGACCCCTGGCTTCCCTGTTCATTTATATGGGGATGGAACGTTCAATTTGTGGCAGTAAAGAAAAAGTTTCGGGACATGAAAGTATATCATCCCTCTGTAAACTTGCAGGTACAAATCTGTGTTATTTACTATCATTTCCACTTATATTGTTCTGGAATATCACATTGTTTAATCATATTCTGTATAAGTAGGACCTGGTCTGACAGAGACACACTGCACCGGTGTTAAAGGTGTCTGCGGCGAATGAAGGGCGTATCCCACAATCCTCTGCTCTCGGATTTCACGCCACGAGATCCGGCTCACTTTACCAAATATAAATACCCGCCGCAGGGTGTACATCGCTTACTACTACATGACCTTTGGTACATCTCTCACTACTACACAGACGTACAGTAGCTACAGGGCTGCCAGCAGGACTGTACAGGAATAGTAGCCACGCTAACGTTTACCATCGGACCTTATAAAGAAGTCCACATACAAGTACACAAATAAAAGAAAGAATGAAGAGAAAGAAAAACTGTGGGAAATTATACTTGGTGACACGATTAACAAAATACAATAGTGAGACATCTATGCAATACTTTTACCTTTTGAAAGCGACTTCAAGGCAGAATTTTTGATTACTCACACTTAAGGTGTACAGGTGGTTAGGAGCTAAAGGAACAGGCCAACGTTTTTACATGACCAGGCCAATGTTCTTACCTGAGCTTAGACGAGTTGATGTGTACCTGTCTGCTCTTTGTGCGTGCGCTCAGTCACGCATAATGACCAAAGATGTTATCCAGGAAGGGAACTTCTCGGAACATTTGAAGACGCGTGTCTTCAAATGTTCCGAGTGCTAAAGCCCAAAAAATGAAAAATTTTAGAAAAAAAGGTTGTAAAGGTTTACATTTTTTCGAAGACCAAAGATGTTGTTAGCATTTGGCCTCTCCCAGTATAGTCCTGTAGCTCCAAATGGGGGTGAAGTTGGAAGCTACCACGCTCTTCCACAGGCACAAAGATCAGACAGGTACGGATCAACTCATCTGAGCTCAGGTAAGAACATATCTCAGTATGGAAGAACGGTGGCCGTTCCTTTAAGGTGTACTTTACTTTACTTTACTTGTAGGGAAATGTGTCCTCTGTATTTGGCCCATCCTTCGATGCCGCTGGAGCAGCTCATAAGGAGCAGAGGGCGACCGCAGTGCAGGCCCGGGACCCTGATGATCACATGACCTACTGTTTAGCTCCCAGAGAGAGCTCTGGTTTTGGGAGTTGAACCCGGGACCTTCATGCTATGAGGCAAGAGCATTAACCGCTGAGCTTAGTTGTCCAAACTCATTCTACGCTTTCCTAAAACATTTCTAACATTCTTCACAGAGGAACTTTCATGGTCACTTTGGATACAAATGCTTAATAACAGTGACGGTGGCGCAGGAGGTGGAGCGGGTTGTCTCATGATCGCAAGGTTGTGGGTTTGAATCCCATGCACCCTGTCATTGTATCCTTGGGCAAGACACTTCACCCTACTTTCCTCCAGTGTCTGCATGTTTGGTGGATGAATGAGAGTGCACTGTAAAGTGCTATGGGCCTGACAAAGGTAGGATATACATATTTATATGAATATAGTATTGTACAGAAGGACAAAACTAATTTTGTGCCACTATTAGGCTTAGAACCAATAATTAAAGCCCCAAATACTAAAAATATTTGTTAAAAAGTGCATTCATTTCTGTTATTAGACTTAGACTGTGAAACAAATATAGACTCATTACATGCAAAGTGAGATAAAGCCTTTATTTGTTATAATTTTGATTATTATGGTTCAGCTTGTATAAACCTCATGAATTAGAAGATTTTGAAAATGGTCTGTAGGGCCATGATCATCAAAATTATAACAAATAAAGACTTGAGATATGTCACTTTGCATGTAATGATTCTATATCATATATTAGTTTCACATTTTAAGTTGAATTACAGAAAATGAACTTTGAACTTCAACAATACTCTATTTTTCCCAGTTTCACCTTTTGTTCGTCTGGAGAAGGTTTCACTGACATCCAGGATTTATTGACTGCAGTCAAAAAGTGTGTCAGCCGGGCCTAGAGGTCGACCGGAGACGCAGCTATTTATAAAGACGAGTGTCATCACCATAACTGTCTAACATTATGCCTCGTCTCAATAACCTGCTTTCCTAGGAATGAAAATGTGTCGGACCAAACACTGACCCCTGAGGAACCCCACACTCCACATGAGCTTTTCTGACCTAATTCCAAGGCTGGTTCTCTCCTGAACGCCTTCACAGCAGGCTCAGACACGTGACTCTGAACCCTGTTGCTTTAGCGTTTACCTGAGGAATGTCGGGTTCACCTTTCACCTTAGCCCCTCCCCCCAGGGTTCACCTGAGCCGTCAATCAAACTCACACGGGGGCTGTTTGAAGTTCAAGTCATTCAGAGAGGACTTCAGAACGAGGAAAGGTGCGTTCGTGTGCAGCCCTGATGAGAGATGCGCCATTGCAGAAGCAGTTTGAGCCCGAGGGAAGATTCTTCACAAGCTGCAACAAAAGAGACATGCTTTGAAAATCTCATTAAATAACTACTTAAGTACATTTTCTACTCAATGGGATTTTATTACTACTATTACTTTGACTCATAATACTGTTTTATTACGTTTCATATTTGTTTTCCCACAAAACAATTATAAGATTCTTCCCTGTCTTTTGTTGTAAAAGCAGTAAAATACAAAAATTGCTACAACTACAAACCACTTCTGTTAAACACTTAATAATTGTAGATTATAAGATTCTACAGGAGGTGGAAAGTAGCAAAGAAATAGTATATATTTTTAGTAATTTCTTATGCGCATTTTATCATCAATACTTTCAGTTCACTATATTTTAGAGCAGGTGTTGCTTTTCTGCTCCTCTACATCTGGCCATAGATACAGACGGCGTCTCTGGCCTCGCCCATATATGGTCATGTTTGAAAACAGTTAGGGGGAAAACAATTTGGAGAAAAATCTAAACTTTCTCTATTTAAAAACTACTTTAACAAATGCTGAATTATGAATATAGTTTTCTACTAAATAAAGATACAAAGACGTGGAGAGGAGCAAAGTGGTTCAACAGCCCATAAATACATAAATAACGGAGTTAGCATCGTGCTAATGCTAACAGCAAGCTAATGCTAGCTACGACTGCCGTTTTTTCGCCTCTACTGAACAATCTGCTGTGAGAAAATATCCATACAGGCCCGATTTACGCTTGACTTTATTTATGTGTGGTAAATAAGTTCATATTAGGGATGGTAAGTATCGATATTGGGCAAAAAGTATCGATGCTAATTTGCATATGTAAAAAGAAGGCGTGGCAGCAATTTTAAACAGAAAAGGATGATTTACATCTTGATTCTGAGCCAAAACAGTCCACAACAGCAGGAGATTGAACTAAGCCAGCCATATCATTCTGGTTTAGATTCTGTTTGTCATTAAAGTATTAATTTTAAACTTTGTTTATGTATTCAATTTCACCTTAACATTGTTTAATTAACCAGTTAAAGTAATATAACTTTAATTTACTTTTAATGATATATAATAACCAGTTGTAGAAATGTATATTGATTGACATACATTCACCCACATAAAATGACCAGTATCGGTATCGAGAAAAATGACCCCAAAAGTATCGGCATCGTATCGATTCCAAAAAACGTGGTATCGCCCATCCCTAGTTCATATTCCACCCGAAAACGGATAAAGAGAGTGGAAAATTGTGTTCCCCAAAAGATTCTATTTCCCCCCTCGGTGAAGCCACGCCCCCTTCGATGACGCGATGCCGTTTGTATCTATGGGAGACCGTTTGGGAAACACCGGGAAGCCTGGGGTGAATGTAGTGAGGGAGTGGTTGGTGGTGGTCGGAGGGGCCGATGGCCCAGACTGCTTTATCTGGCTTCCATCAGTCTACCCCAGGGCAGCTGTGGCTCCAACAGTAGTATGAATGAATAATGACGACAGTGTAGCGCTTTGAGAAACTTGGTTATACAGGCTTGTGAAGTGCAATACAAGTGTAAGGCATGATTATTATTACATTTTTTAACCGGATTAAAAGTTT